>NC_041383.1:697025912-697036214 GCF_002162155.2 Triticum dicoccoides | reverse complement strand
TATATATATATATATATATATATATATATATATATATATATATATATATACACACACACACAGACGGTCTATTCTGCTAATATTAGCAGAATAACTATTCTGCACATCACTTCCGTACTGCACGCTGAACGTAAGCGCGCGTCATTCTTCGAACGAAGTGTGCTGCAGTACTCACATGAGTGAACTTCTTGTCGGAAAAAACTGCACGCGGTGTTTTTTCAGTACTGTTTTCGCTCTAATTTTTAACTGTTTATCGGAATGAGGCGTGTAATATACCGTTGAAAAGCTATGTATTAGGCGCAACTTCTACATGTTGAACACTTTTCGAGATTCCACACGGTTTAAGATCAGTTTTGAAAATGGTGCGGCGGATGACGAGTGGCAGCGAGTGTTTTTTTCACGTTTTTATCTAAACCACTACTCGGAATGAAGCAAATGATACGCCGTTGGATAGATATCGTCGAGGCGCATCTTTTCCATATATAAATCTTTCTCTAATTCGTTACGGTTTAAGAGCAGTTTCAAATTTACTAAATCGCGGAATTCTGTTTTTAATTTTTTTTGAAATTTTCGGTACTGTTTTCGCTCTAGTTTTTGAACCGTTTGCCTAAACGAGGCGTATGATACGTCGTTGGAAAGCTATGGACAAGGCGCAACTTTCATATGTAGGAATGGTTTTGAGATTCCTTACGGTTTTGAGTTAATTTTGAAAATCGTGCGGCGGAGGACGAGTGGCAGCGGCCGTTTTTTTTTAAATTTTTTTTACAAACCGGTTGTCGAAATGATTCAAATGATATGTCGTTGGAAAGATATCAACGAGACGCAACTTTTTCATATAGAACACACTCTCTAATTCCTTATGGTTTAAGAGCAGTTTTAAAATTGCAAAAAGTGGACACTCTGTTTTTTCGTGACACCAAAATCATCGTCGGAAGAAGACACTGCTTCAAACTGAAAACCGCACTGCAACAGACAGTCAAGTGAACTTCATGATTTCTTTTTGTCAAACATAAACTTTCTCGCACAAGTTTTTGTTGTCTTTTTTTCAACTTTTTTCCGAACGAGAGTGGGCCACAACACTTCCGAAAGTGAACCTCATGATTTTTTGTTGTCGTTTTCCGTACTTATTAATTTTTTATGCGCGTTGACCAAGCGAGTGGACAACGGGGACTGAGCGACTGAACTACATCTAATATAGAAGCGAGCTTCATTTTGAGATCTTTTTTGTTTTGTGTTTACCAAGTGGACAACATAGGAGTTTTATAGCATACAAAATCTGCACTCTCCACCAGCCAAATCACGGTACTGAGCTGCAATTTTTATAATGAACTAATGAAGTGCACTTTTCAACAACAACAAAATTGAATAATGGGGCTTCCAATAGAACTGCATCACTTCATCTTTTCCTGCAAAAATTAGTAAAATGAACCTCAATAGCAAACCATAGCGGACTTCATTTGCACTTCACGTCAGGCGTAGGTGAATCACAACACCATCGAGAAGTGAACCGCGACACTACCGAAAGTGAACCTCGTGAGATTTTGTTGTTTTTTCTAACATTTTTTTATGAACGAGTGGACCGCAGAGACGAGGGCAAGTGAACGACAACATTTTTTATTGAATGATGAATCACAATGCTCTTTTTCCAGTTTTTCAAACATTTTTTTGCACTTCAAGTTGGGTGCAAGTGACCGGCGTCACCCTCAAAAGTGAACCCCGTTATACCAGGGATCTAGCAATATTATGTGCTTCTCTAAATGAACTGCATTGGGTTTCCCACCATTTTAAGTGTTTCTTACATTTTTTTCTCTTATGCGTTCTGCCCTGCGAGCTCAAAACTAGTAAACTGCACAGATTCATTTTCCTGTAACTTTTCTATTTAAGGAGTGTATCACTATTCTTTTTTCCTAAACGAATTGCGTCACCTTGACCCTGAGTGAACTTCTAGGACAAGGTTTTTTAAAAGTGTTAATTTTTTGTTTCTTAATACGCTGCACTAGTCCTAGTGAACTCCATCATTGGATTTGAATGTTTTTTCACAGTGAGCTGCATGAAAGTGCAACAGGTTACAATTCCTAGTCCATAGAAATTTGCAAAAAAAAATGAACAGCAATAAAAAGAACGACACTGTACAGTTGAACGAACCCGTCACAAACAAGCAGAGGACTTTACAATACACACAAACAAGCAAGGGGAAAAACCAAGTAAGCGAGGTTTGGGCCATCCCGTTTCCAAATAACCAACTACAGCCGAGAGCCTAAAAAGTAAATGAGCTGCACTCGACACAGGGGTACAAAAATGTAGAACAACAGAAGCCAAAAAAATTGCTGGATGCCCGTGGCTGAACCGCACGAGGGCACGCGGTGCACTGCTCGAGGGATGCAGATGCACTGCAATGGCACGGCCAGGACCTCGCAAAATGAAGCACAGGCCGATTGCAAACAAACCACATGCCTAAAGGGAGTCGTCCATGCTGGAGATGTTGTGGTCACGCCAGCGTTTGCGTCGACCCTGTCAGCAGGAGGCGTGGCTAGAACAAGAGGAGAGGGGAGGCTACCACAACGGGAAATTGTCGTAACCAGGGGACAAACATTGAAACTGCATGAAAACAAACCGATTTTTATACTGTGAGATAAACTGCAACAAACAAGAAATACTTGAAAAAAATGCATCCAGCGTACTACATGAACAAGCTGGGCGAGCCGCACGCCCGAGCAACCGAGCTTCATGCTGCTCGGCCGTGATGCACTCCTATCACTGGCGAACTGCACATCAACGGCCAAATCTGAAAAAAAGCTTTCCAAACTGCATGGCCAGTCAACCAGCGATTGGAAGGGCACGGGGGAGCACACGCCTCCTCCCGCGGGCACCGAGACGCTTGGATCCAGTCACGAGCTTCCGGCGAACAAGGACGATGGTGCTGAGCTCCTCTCTGCTCTGTATCACGAGCAAATTCTCCATACCCACTCATCATGGGTACGCAGTACAACATTGGGAGACAGGAGCGGTCGCCATGGCTCACCCCGACCACCAGATGCCCTGTGCGAGCCTTCCCTGTGCGCCTCCCCGTCGCTGGTCTCCCCGTCTCCTCTACTGTTCTTGGCCTACCCCGCTACCTTTCCCCTCTCCGTCGATGGAGAAGAAGGGGGCGAAGCAGGGGCGACGGCTACTGGGGAGATGCGGATCTGGGCGTGGGAGAGGCGGAGGCACATCGAGGCGATGGCGCCGCGGCTGCGCGGGGGAACGAGGCTGTGGGGCGGCGGCGCGGGCGGAGGTGGCGGACAGGCGGCGCGATGGAGGCAGGTGGGCCGGCGGCATGGGGGAGGTAGGTGGGGCGGCGGCGCGGGGGAAAGAGGTGGCGCCAGGGGGTGGCGCGCCGGTGCGAGGGGTTCGTGGATTTGGTGGTTGGATCAGGAGGAAGAGGTAGTGGGGAGGTGTTAGCAGAATACGGTTTTGAGGTGCAGAATAAGGTCTTAAAGGGTGTTATTAGAATATATATATATATAGTAGCACTATTTTAATCCCATGATTAGAATAACTATTTGAATCACGGCGCGCCTAGGGCCTGACGAGGTGTTCCGGAACTTCCAAAAACGCAAAACGGGAAACCTAGCCGGCCCATCAGACCCCTCGGACCGGTTTCATCCCCACGCCACGAACTTCCTCCCCACCCCCACCAAGCAACCGGAGCCGCCACCGCGCCCGCGCGGTCGACAGCCACGGGGCGCTCCAATCCCACCAGCGCGGTCGCCGACCACGGCCCCAGTCGCCAGATCCTGCTGCTGCAGTAGGGGCCCCCTCCACCGGTTCCTTCCGCTGCAGCTGACCTCTCCTCCGTGCTTCTTCCCCCACTGCCGCAGCTAACCCCACGTCCAACCGCCGCCGCGATATTGACGGGAGGTCGGAGATATCTACTGCAGTGGTGGAGACGGGGGGTGGGGAAGGGAGGAGCGCGGTCCAGGACGGAGGTCCGTCACGGTGACAGGGAAGAAGGCTGGCGGCAGGATCCGTCACGGCGGAGGTCCGTCATGTGTCGCTCTGTTTGTTCTTGGCGGCGGCTAGGCTCTCCATACCACCACGTAGCCTCCTCCCAGTGGGGCCCAACCACCGCAACAGTCAACACGTTCACCCCTGCCACCTCCGGCCGTTGAACTACACAGCCCCAGGACGTTCGCCGCCTCAGCCACCTGGTTCCCACTACTGCAGCGCCAGGACGAGGCCCATGTCCTTCTTCCAGGCTCATACTTTTGATTTCAGACTGTCCATCCTTATGCACCCAATTTATTCAGAGAGATGGTCAGTGATGCTTGCCATGCTATGCTACTACAGGTTAGGCAAGGCAAACTGTGATGAAACACACTCACATAGGTATTCAGTTCTGGAAATTGGTCTGAGTTTGGCATAGACTGCTGCTCCATTCAGTACTCCATACTCATGAAGTAATTGTTTTTTTATTGAGAGGCTCATGAAGTAATTGTTGCTGTCACAGATCACACCTAATTGGCACCTCGGTGATCTCAGGGTCCAAGTTCGGTAAGTATTCAGTTCAGGAAGATTTGGTATACATAAATTTTGCACGGGTTAGTTGTGGATGGATCATTTGTCTACCAGATTTGGAATTGATACTTTGCTCATGTATATATGTGAATGAACCTTCTCTGTATCACTTAATCTAGTGCAAGCAGCACCATTTAAAAGTAGGTTGCGGCCTTTCCCCCATCTCAACTTTTTTTACTTGCAACTATGGAATTTGGTAGTGGCTAGCAGCAAGAAAAAGAAGAGACAGGTTTGCTAGAGCCTGCAATGCGACGAGCAGAACAATGCATGAGACAGGTTAGCTGGAGCCTGCAGGCTGCAAGCATGGTCGCCGAGCTGCTAATACTTTGGGGTGGCTCATAATTTACTTGGCCGAATGCTACTACTGCTACAAACATGTGTATTATTTTTGGTAGCTCGCTTTTATATTTGTGTGCTAAAACTTTTGTCCGCTTCTTTCTGACTACTCCTACTCGAGAGTTAATCCAACTTGAACCCAAAACTAAACCTGAACCTGAACTTCTCTAGTTGAGGCTGCTCCGTCCACTTGCTAGCTTCATATGCATAAGTAGACATCAGCTACACAGAGAAGAAAAGACAAGGAATAAATCGTGTAGTGTTGGTTACTTCTAGGAGATAAAATAGAGAGATAAAGACCAAAAGGAGTGGTGTAAAAACATGCACAACTTCTGTATAAAAAATTACTATTTGTTTGGAAAGTGCATACATTGTACTCTATGGTTTGCCCGTTCTTGCATATCCTTTTGTTATTGCGCGCTGACCGTTGAGAATTTGAGATCATGATTCTATAAGAACAGTGCGCAACATAAACTTTTTGTTGTTGTTGAGTGATGTGTGCTGATTTTACAGAGTCACACACGCACGCACGCGCACACAAAGTTTTGAAAACAAAAACTTCCCACGCTCAACGACCCAACCGTTGTTGAGCGGTCCACGCATTTAGGAAAAAATAGGTTTAAGATGACATTTAATTTTAGAATTGTTCGCTTGGAGGCTAGAAATAGGAAATTTGAAAAATTAGAACACTACTAAAAATGGAAATTATTTGAAGTTCATGTGTGAAAAGCATGGAAGGTCAAACACACTAAAAAAGTCGACTAAAAATTTCTATCAACAATTAACATAGAAAGTAAAAATACACTAGTGAAGTTTGAATGAGAAGCACAAATAAAGTCCACACTTACACTCCGTCAACGTTTGCATAAAAAAAGTGGATTTTTTACGGACAAACAAGAATAACCAAAGAAGAAAACAAGCATCACCTAGAACAGTGTAAATTGTTGAAGTTCAAATTTAGTAAATTAGAGAGTTCAAAGAAAGTGTTATGGGTGTACAAAATTTTTCTCCCATGAATTTTCCTGTTACTGAAAAGAAATAACAAAAAAAATTCAAATTAAAAACAACTAAGAAGCTTAAAATATGTAACAAATAACATATTTTCACGTTTGAAAAAACACAAGCAAGGTCAAATTAAAACAATAGAGCACTTTAAAAAAATAATGAAATAGATTTCCCCCTTTCTCACAAAAATCTGGAAGTTTAACTAAAAAGAGCGGGGCGGCTCGATGTCTAATATAAAAAATATAAATATTTTGCTACTAAAAGAAATAAAACCAAGAAGTCCAAATTAAAAAGATGGAGCATTTCGATGATTATAGAAAAATCAAATTTTGGTCGTTATGAAAGAATGGAAACAAGAAGTTCAAAATTAAACCACACAATAGTTCAATGTATAAAAAACAGAAATTCCGAATCTGGTGACGGGAACATCATAAGAAGGTCAAACAAAAATAAATCAGAAGTTCATAAAGATAACATGGCACTTTCAAGTGGATATTTCACCGTTTCTACATAGAAAACAAGAAGTTCAAATTCTAAAAATAGTGGAGTTCAAAAACCATTAAAAAGGATTTTCACCGTTTCTAAATAAAAAAAAATCTAGAAGTTCATATTTAAATAATGAACCGGTTCAATACTTATTACAAAAACTAGAATATTCCCGTTACAAAAAGAAATAAACCAAGAAGTCCAAATTACAAAAACAGAGAAGTTTGCTATTTATAAAAACTCACATTTTCTTGGTAATAAAAGAAATAAAATGAAGAACTTTAATTATTCACATTTCTAAAAAACACACAAAGAAGTTGAAAGAAAAAAGTTAGAGCGGTTTGATGTCTATAAAAAACTCTTATTTTTTCCATTACTAAAGTGAAATAGAGAAAAGTTCGAAGTATATAAAAATCTCAGATTTGTTGTAAGAAGTTCACGTGCACCTCCATGCATGGTTCAGAATTTATATTGTGGGACGTTTGACCTCCAATTACAGGTTTTAAAATGGGAAAAAATGGTGTTTGACCTTCAATTGTGTGTAATTCGACGTACACATGAAAATGTGACAAAAGTTCATAGTGAAAACAACGAGAAGTTCAAGTACTGCAAGGAATGCATTTCAGGTGAGAATAAAAAGTATAAAAAAATAAAAGCTTAAAAAGTTTGTTGAAAGAAGTTCAAGTGCTCTGTCTAGAGAAGTTAAAAAATTCTTGCGAGAGAGGTTCACCTTGTATTTTCCATGTTCGATTTTCTCCGTATAAAAATCGAATACAATTCTTTACTCAAAAATATAAAAAGGTGAAGTTCATATTAAAATAATAGAGAAGTTCGGAGTTTATTAAAACTTAGGATTTACCTGTTCAAAAAATAAAAAATACAACGCCATTTTTTGTACTTTTAAAAACAACTCATAAACGAAACAAATAGTTGCTAGAAGTTCAAGTGCTCGATGAGGAAAAGTTCAAAAAATTCTTGTGAGAGACGTTCACCGTGTATTTAGATGTCCAAAATACGTAAAAAAATATGTTTCTTTTGTGTTTTAAAATAATTCTCTCAAACCAGAGAGAACTTCAAATGTGATAACAACCGGAAGTTCACGTACTACATGGTGTGTATTTCATACAAGAAAAATACAAATAAAGTGAAACAGAGTGAAGTTCAAACAGACATGCCCCAGAAGTTCAACTACTTCACGCAGTGCGAAAAACAACATGTCAAAAAATAGCACGTCAAAAACAGAGTGAAGTTCAAACAGACATGCCCGAGAAGTTCAAATACTTCACGCAGTGCATTTCCATTCACGATGAAGGCACAAATCATGATCTTGTCATTTTCTAATTTACTTCAAAACGACAAGAATATCATTTGTGTAAGTTCAAGTCCTCGGTCGCAGAAAGTTAAAAAAAATATTGCGAGACAAAAAGAATATCATTTGTGTAACACAGATGAAAATGGATGGGAAAAATTACAAACAAAAAATATGTCACAGAAGTCCAACGTGAAAACAACAGGAAGTTCAACTACTACACTGAGTGAATTTCATAAGAAAAACTTTTAAAACCGTCGCGAGTATGAAAAAATGATCAACACAGGAAAGTTGCGTGTTTATAGCAGCTTTCCATCGATATATCACTTGCTTAATTCCGGTGAGTGAATGAAGAGCCACGAGCAAAAACAAGCACGTGAGAAACAGAGTGAAGTTCAGGCAGAACTGCCACAGAAGTTCAAGTACTTCACAGAATGCATTTTCGACGAATCTGTTTCGCGATAAAGGTAGAACGAGTGATCTCGCCATTTCTGAAATTACTTGAAAATGGCTGGGATTCAGAGAAACCCATCAACATGAAAAAGTTTCGCATTTTTTGTAGCTTTTCAACAGTATATTATTTGCCCCGTTCCGATGAAGTTTGTAGAAATTATGGCAAAAATACATTTTTAGCCATTTTCAAAATCAACGTAAAACCGTAATGAATTTGGAGAAACAATATATACCAAAAAGTTTCGCATTTGTTCAGGCTTTCCAACGCCATATCATTTGCTATGTTCAGACGTATGATTAAAAAAAATCAAAAATACAAACTTGGTAGAACTTGTACCGTTTTCTAAATTACTCTTAAACCATTCAAAATTAGAAAAAACTTTCAACATGAGAAAAAATCGCATTTTCATAATCTTTCCAACGCGATATCTTTTGTCTCAATTGGATTAGGCGTTTAGAAATGGCAACGAAAATATGAACTCGGTTGTTCGGTTTGCGAAATTTTACGATTTTCCACATTACTCTTTAACCATAGGGAATTAGAAAAAACTTTCAGGATGTGGAAGGAGCGGTTTTACAGCAGCTTTCCAACGCCATATTATTTGCTTCATTCCGATAAATGGTTTAGAAATGCGATCGAAAATACGATTCACGTTTTTTGTATGAAGAAAAAACGGTTTTCAAAACTGCTCTTAAACCACTTACATTTTGCCAAAATTTGAAGTTGGGTCATGATACTGGTGTCCATAGCTTTCCAACGGTATATCGCAAGCCCCATTTGGGCAATGTTGACGGAAGTTAAACCTAGCACTAGGGGAAGTTCATTTCAAACAAATCAGGCAGTAAAATTGCAAAAAAAAACGCAATTTCATCATGACCCGAGAGCAAAATCCGCCAGCGAGCGAGATTTCTATTTAAAACTGGTATTTAGTTGCTAAATTTTTTTCTAGATTACACTAACATCATATAGAACACTACTAACCAGTATAATTCGCGGGGAAGCCATGGTTGCAAAGATAGCCCGAAGGTCGGGTTCATACAGAGGGAAGTTCAGGCGCGTGTACAAACAAAAATTCATCACAGAAGTTCAACGTGAAAATAGCATGAAGTTCAACTACTACGCTGAATGAATTTCAGATGAAAAACTTTTAAAATCGTTGCGAGTATGAAAAAATGATCAACACGGGAAAGTTGCGTGTTTACAGCACCTTTCCATCTGTATATCACTTGCTCAATTCCGGTGAGTGGATGTAGAGCTAGGAGCAGTGGATAGAGATATACGAGGAAAAAAAGCACGTGAAAAACAGAGTGAAGTTCAAGGTTTCATACCGAAAAGTTCACGTACTTCACGCGATGCATTTTTGGCGAATCTGTTTCGCGATAAAGGCAGAACGAATGATCTCGCCGTTTTTAAAATTGCTTGAAAACGGCTAGAAATCAGAGAAAACTGTCAACATGAAAAAGTTTCGCATTTTCCGTAGCTTTTCAGCGGTATATTATTTGCGTCATTACGGTAAAGTTTGTAGAAAATACGGCGAAAATACATTTTTTGCCATTTTCGAAACTGACTTAAAACCGTACATAATTGGGAGAAATAATACATACCAAAAAGTTTTGCATTTGTTCAAGCTTTCCAACGCCATATCATTTGCTGCATTCGGACGCACGGTTAAAAATTTAGCTCGAAAATACGAACTCGGTAGGACTTGTACCATTTTCTTAATTACTTTTAAACCATTCAAAATTAGAAAAACTTTCAAAATGAAAGAGTAGCGCATTTTCGTAAGCTTTCCAACGCCATATCATATGCCTCAATTGGATTAGCTGTTTAGAAATAACATTGAAAATATGAACTCGGCTGTTTGGTTTGCAAAATTTTACGTTTTTTTTCAAACCATAGAGAATTGGAGAAAAAATTCAAGATGTGGAAGTAGCGGTTTTGTAGCAGCTTTCCAACGCCATATTATATGCCTCATTCCGATAAATGGTTTAGAAATGCGATCAAAAATACGATTCACGTTTTTTGTGTGAAGAAAAAACGATTTTCAAAACTGCTCTTAAACCGCTTACATTTTTTTTTGACCAAAGAACAGTAGGGTAAACCCCCTACTGTGAGTCATTTTTGATTTATAAAGAGAAGCATCCAAAGTACATAA
>NC_041383.1:697013087-697023463 GCF_002162155.2 Triticum dicoccoides | reverse complement strand
TATATATATATATATATATATATATATATATATATATATATATATATATATATATATATATATATATATATATATATATATACACAGACGGTCTATTCTGCTAATATTAGCAGAATAACTATTCTGCACATCACTTCCGTACTGCACGCTGAACGTAAGCGCGCGTCATTCTTCGAACGAAGTGTGCTGCAGTACTCACATGAGTGAACTTCTTGTCGGAAAAAACTGCACGCGGTGTTTTTTCGGTACTGTTTTCGCTCTAATTTTTAACTGTTTATCGGAATGAGGCGTGTAATATACCGTTGAAAAGCTATGGATTAGGCGCAACTTCTACATGTTGAACACTTTTCGAGATTCCACACGGTTTAAGATCAGTTTCGAAAATGGTGCGGCGGATGACGAGTGGCAGCGAGTGTTTTTTTTCACGTTTTTATCTAAACCACTACTCGGAATGAAGCAAATGATACGCCGTTGGATAGATATCGTCGAGGCGCATCTTTTCCATATATAAATCTTTCTCTAATTCGTTACGGTTTAAGAGCAGTTTCAAATTTACTAAATCGCGGAATTCTGTTTTTAATTTTTTTTCAAATTTTCGGTACTGTTTTCGCTCTAGTTTTTGAACCGTTTGCCTAAACGAGGCGTATGATACGTCGTTGGAAAGCTATGGACAAGGCGCAACTTTCATATGTAGGAATGGTTTTGAGATTCCTTACGGTTTTGAGTTAATTTTGAAAATCGTGCGGCGGAGGACGAGTGGCAGCGGCCTTTTTTTTTTAAATTTTTTTTTACAAACCGGTTGTCGAAATGATTCAAATGATATGTCGTTGGAAAGATATCAACGAGACGCAACTTTTTCATATAGAACACACTCTCTAATTCCTTATGGTTTAAGAGCAGTTTTAAAATTGCAAAAAGTGGACACTCTGTTTTTTCGTGACACCAAAATCGTCGTCGGACAGAAGAAGACACTGCTTCAAACTGAAAACCGCACTGCAACAGACAGTCAAGTGAACTTCATGATTTCTTTTTGTCAAACATAAACTTTCTCGCACAAGTTTTTGTTGTCTTTTTTTCAACTTTTTTCCGAACGAGAGTGGGCCACAACACTTCCGAAAGTGAACCTCATGATTTTTTGTTGTCGTTTTCCGTACTTATTAATTTTTTATGCGCGTTGACCAAGCGAGTGGACAACGGGGACTGAGCGAGTGAACTACATCTAATATAGAAGCGAGCTTCATTTTGAGATCTTTTTTGTTTTGTGTTTACCAAGTGGACAACATAGGATTTTTATAGCATACAAAATCTGCACTCTCCACCAGCCAAATCACGGTACTGAGCTGCAATTTTTATAATGAACTAATGAAGTGCACTTTTCAACAACAACAAAATTGAATAATGGGGCTTCCAATAGAACTGCATCACTTCATCTTTTCCTGCAAAAATTAGTAAAATGAACCTCAATAGCAAACCATAGCGGACTTCATTTGCACTTCACGTCAGGCGTAGGTGAATCACAACACCATCGAGAAGTGAACCGCGACACTACCGAAAGTGAACCTCGTGAGATTTTGTTGTTTTTTCTAACATTTTTTTTATGAACGAGTGGACTGCAGAGACGAGGGCAAGTGAACGGCAACATTTTTTATTGAATGATGAATCACAATGCTCTTTTTCCAGTTTTTCAAACATTTTTTTGCACTTCATGTTGGGTGCAAGTGACCGGCGTCACCCTCAAAAGTGAACCCCGTTATACCAGGGATCTAGCAATATTATGTGCTTCTCTAAATGAACTGCATTGGGTTTCCCACCATTTTAAGTGTTTCTTACATTTTTTTCTCTTATGCGTTCTGCCCTGCGAGCTCAAAACTAGTAAACTGCACAGATTCATTTTCCTGTAACTTTTCTATTTAAGGAGTGTATCACTATTCTTTTTTCCTAAACGAATTGCGTCACCTTGACCCTGAGTGAACTTCTAGGACAAGGTTTTTTAAAAGTGTTAATTTTTTGTTTCTTAATACGCTGCACTAGTCCTAGTGAACTCCATCATTGGATTTGAATGTTTTTTCACAGTGAGCTGCATGAAAGTGCAACAGGTTACAATTCCTAGTCCATAGAAATTTGCAAAACAAAATGAACAGCAATAAAAAGAACGACATTGTACAGTTGAACGAACCCGTCACAAACAAGCAGAGGACTTTACAATACACACAAACAAGCAAGGGGAAAAACCAAGTAAGCGAGGTTTGGGCCATCCCGTTTCCAAATAACCAACTACAGCCGAGAGCCTAAAAAGTAAATGAGCTGCACTCGACACAGGGGTACAAAAATGTAGAACAACAGAAGCCAAAAAAATTGCTGGATGCCCGTGGCTGAACCGCACGAGGGCACGCGGTGCACTGCTCGAGGGATGCAGATGCACTGCAATGGCACGGCCAGGACCTCGCAAAATGAAGCACAGGCCGATTGCAAACAAACCACATGCCTAAAGGGAGTCGTCCATGCTGGAGATGTTGTGGTCGTGCCAGCGTTTGCGTCGACCCTGTCAGCAGGAGGCGTGGCTAGAACAAGAGGAGAGGGGAGGCTACCACAACGGGAAATTGTCGTAACCAGGGGACAAACATTGAAACTGCATGAAAACAAACCGATTTTTATACTGTGAGATAAACTGCAACAAACAAAAAATACTTGAAAAAAATGCATCCAGCGTACTACATGAACAAGCTGGGCGAGCCGCACGCCCGAGCAACCGAGCTTCATGCTGCTCGGCCGTGATGCACTCCTATCACTGGCGAACTGCACATCAATGGCCAAATCTGAAAAAAAGCTTTCCAAACTGCATGGCCAGTCAACCAGCGATTGGAAGGGCACGGGGGAGCACACGCCTCCTCCCGCGGGCACCGAGACGCTTGGATCCAGTCACGAGCTTCCGGCGAACAAGGACGATGGTGCTGAGCTCCTCTCTGCTCTGTATCACGAGCAAATTCTCCATACCCACTCATCATGGGTACGCAGTACAACATTGGGAGACAGGAGCGGTCGCCATGGCTCACCCCGACCACCAGATGCCCTGTGCGAGCCTTCCCTGTGCGCCTCCCCGTCGCTGGTCTCCCCGTCTCCTCTACTGTTCTTGGCCTACCCCGCTACCTTTCCCCTCTCCATCGATGGAGAAGAAGGGGGCGAAGCAGGGGCGACGGCTACCGGGGAGATGCGGATCTGGGCGTGGGAGAGGCGGAGGCGCATCGAGGCGATGGCGCCGCGGCTGCGCGGGGGAACGAGGCTGTGGGGCGGCGGCGCGGGCGGAGGTGGCGGACAGGCGGCGCGATGGAGGCAGGTGGGCCGGCGGCATGGGGGAGGCAGGTGGGGCGGCGGCGCGGGGGAAAGAGGTGGCGCCAGGGGGTGGCGCGCCGGTGCGAGGGGTTCGTGGATTTGGTGGTTGGATCAGGAGGAAGAGGTAGTGGGGAGGTGTTAGCAGAATACGGTTTTGAGGTGCAGAATAAGGTCTTAAAGGGTGTTATTAGAATATATATATATATATATATATATATATATATATATATATATATAGTAGCACTATTTTAATCCCATGATTAGAATAACTATTTGAATAACGGCGCGCCTAGGGCCTGACGAGGTGTTCCGGAACTTCCAAAAACGCAAAACGGGAAACCTAGCCGGCCCATCAGACCCCTCGGACCGGTTTCATCCCCACGCCACGAACTTCCTCCCCACCCCCACCAAGCAACCGGAGCCGCCACCGCGCCCGCGCGGTCGACAGCCACGGGGCGCTCCAATCCCACCAGCGCGGTCGCCGACCACGGCCCCAGTCGCCAGATCCTGCTGCTGCAGTAGGGGCCCCCTCCACCGGTTCCTTCCGCTGCAGCTGACCTCTCCTCCGTGCTTCTTCCCCCACTGCCGCAGCTAACCCCACGTCCAACCGTCGCCGCGACATTGACGGGAGGTCGGAGATATCTACTGCAGTGGTGGAGATGGGGGGTGGGGAAGGGAGGAGCGCGGTCCAGGACGGAGGTCCGTCACGGTGACAGGGAAGAAGGCTGGCGGCAGGATCCGTCACAGCGGAGGTCCGTCATGTGTCGCTCTGTTTGTTCTTGGCGGCGGCTAGGCTCTCCATACCACCACGTAGCCTCCTCCCAGTGGGGCCCAACCACCGCAACAGTCAACACGTTCACCCCTGCCACCTCCGGCCGTTGAACTACACAGCCCCAGGACGTTCGCCGCCTCAGCCACCTGGTTCCCACTACTGCAGCGCCAGGACGAGGCCCATGTCCTTCTTCCAGGCTCATACTTTTGATTTCAGACTGTCCATCGTTATGCACCCAATTTATTCAGAGAGATGGTCAGTGATGCTTGCCATGCTATGCTACTACAGGTTAGGCAAGGCAAACTGTGATGAAACACACTCACATAGGTATTCAGTTCTGGAAATTGGTTTGAGTTTGGCATAGACTGCTGCTCCATTCAGTACTCCATACTCATGAAGTAATTGTTTTTTTATTGAGAGGCTCATGAAGTAATTGTTGCTGTCACAGATCACACCTAATTGGCACCTCGGTGATCTCAGGGTCCAAGTTCGGTAAGTATTCAGTTCAGGAAGATTTGGTATACATAAATTTTGCACGGGTTAGTTGTGGATGGATCATTTGTCTACCAGATTTGGAATTGATACTTTGCTCATGTATATATGTGAATGAACCTTCTCTGTATCACTTAATCTAGTGCAAGCAGCACCATTTAAAAGTAGGTTGCGGCCTTTCCCCCATCTCAACTTTTTTTACTTGCAACTATGGAATTTGGTAGTGGCTAGCAGCAAGAAAAAGAAGAGACAGGTTTGCTAGAGCCTGCAATGCGACGAGCAGAACAATGCATGAGACAGGTTAGCTGGAGCCTGCAGGCTGCAAGCATGGTCGCCGAGCTGCTAATACTTTGGGGTGGCTCATAATTTACTTGGCCGAATGCTACTACTGCTACAAACATGTGTATTATTTTTGGTAGCTCGCTTTTATATTTGTGTGCTAAAACTTTTGTCCGCTTCTTTCTGACTACTCCTACTCGAGAGTTAATCCAACTTGAACCCAAAACTAAACCTGAACCTGAACTTCTCTAGTTGAGGCTGCTCCGTCCACTTGCTAGCTTCATATGCATAAGTAGACATCAGCTACACAGAGAAGAAAAGACAAGGAATAAATCGTGTAGTGTTGGTTACTTCTAGGAGATAAAATAGAGAGATAAAGACCAAAAGGAGTGGTGTAAAAACATGCACAACTTCTGTATAAAAAATTACTATTTGTTTGGAAAGTGCATACATTGTACTCTATGGTTTGCCCGTTCTTGCATATCCTTTTGTTATTGCGTGCTGACCGTTGAGAATTTGAGATCATGATTCTATAAGAACAGTGCGCAACATAAACTTTTTGTTTTTGTTGAGTGATGTGTGCTGATTTTACAGAGTCACACACGCACACACGCGCACACAAAGTTTTGAAAACAAAAACTTCCCACGCTCAACGACCCAACCGTTGTTGAGCGGTCCACGCATTTAGGAAAAAATAGGTTTAAGATGACATTTAATTTTAGAATTGTTCGCTTGGAGGCTAGAAATAGGAAATTTGAAAAATTAGAACACTACTAAAAATGGAAATTATTTGAAGTTCATGTGTGAAAAGCATGGAAGGTCAAACACACTAAAAAAGTCGACTAAAAATTTCTATCAACAATTAACATAGAAAGTAAAAATACACTAGTGAAGTTTGAATGAGAAGCACAAATAAAGTCCACACTTACACTCCGTCAACGTTTGCATAAAAAAAGTGGATTTTTTATGGACAAACAAGAATCACCAAAGAAGAAAACAAGCATCACCTAGAACAGTGTAAATTGTTGAAGTTCAAATTTAGTAAATTAGAGAGTTCAAAGAAAGTGTTATGGGTGTACAAAATTTTTCTCCCATGAATTTTCCTGTTACTGAAAAGAAATAACAAAAAAAATTCAAATTAAAAACAACTAAGAAGCTTAAAATATGTAACAAATAACATATTTTCACGTTTGAAAAAACACAAGCAAGGTCAAATTAAAACAATAGAGCACTTTAAAAAAATAATGAAATAGATTTCCCCCTTTCTCACAAAAATCTGGAAGTTTAACTAAAAAGAGCGGGGCGGCTCGATGTCTAATATAAAAAATATAAATATTTTGCTACTAAAAGAAATAAAACCAAGAAGTCCAAATTAAAAAGATGGAGCATTTCGATGATTATAGAAAAATCAAATTTTGGTCGTTATGAAAGAATGGAAACAAGAAGTTCAAAATTAAACCACACAATAGTTCAATGTATAAAGAACAGAAATTCCGAATCTGGTGACGGGAACATCATAAGAAGGTCAAACAAAAATAAATCAGAAGTTCATAAAGATAACATGGCACTTTCAAGTGGATATTTCACCGTTTCTACATAGAAAACAAGAAGTTCAAATTCTAAAAATAGTGGAGTTCAAAAACCATTAAAAAGGATTTTCACCGTTTCTAAATAAAAAAAATCTAGAAGTTCATATTTAAATAATGAACCGGTTCAATACTTATTACAAAAACTAGAATATTCCCGTTACAAAAAGAAATAAACCAAGAAGTCCAAATTACAAAAACAGAGAAGTTTGCTATTTATAAAAACTCACATTTTCTTGGTAATAAAAGAAATAAAATGAAGAACTTTAATTATTCACATTTCTAAAAAACACACAAAGAAGTTGAAAGAAAAAAGTTAGAGCGGTTTGATGTCTATAAAAAACTCTTATTTTTTCCATTACTAAAGTGAAATAGAGAAAAGTTCAAAGTATATAAAAATCTCAGATTTGTTGTAAGAAGTTCACGTGCACCTCCATGCATGGTTCAGAATTTATATTGTGGGACGTTTGACCTCCAATTACAGGTTTTAAAATGGGAAAAAATGGTGTTTGACCTTCAATTGTGTGTAATTCGACGTACACATGAAAATGTGACAAAAGTTCATAGTGAAAACAACGAGAAGTTCAAGTACTGCAAGGAATGCATTTCAGGTGAGAATAAAAAGTATAAAAAAATAAAAGCTTAAAAAGTTTGTTGAAAGAAGTTCAAGTGCTCTGTCTAGAGAAGTTAAAAAATTCTTGCGAGAGAGGTTCACCTTGTATTTTCCATGTTCGATTTTCTCCGTATAAAAATCGAATACAATTCTTTACTCAAAAATATAAAAAGGTGAAGTTCATATTAAAATAATAGAGAAGTTCGGAGTTTATTAAAACTTAGGATTTACCTGTTCAAAAAATAAAAAATACAACGCCATTTTTTGTACTTTTAAAAACAACTCATAAACGAAACAAATAGTTGCTAGAAGTTCAAGTGCTCGATGAGGAAAAGTTCAAAAAATTCTTGTGAGAGACGTTCACCGTGTATTTAGATGTCCAAAATACGTAAAAAAGTATGTTTCTTTTGTGTTTTAAAATAATTCTCTCAAACCAGAGAGAACTTCAAATGTGATAACAACCGGAAGTTCACGTACTACATGGTGTGTATTTCATACAAGAAAAATACAAATAAAGTGAAACAGAGTGAAGTTCAAACAGACATGCCCCAGAAGTTCAACTACTTCACGCAGTGCGAAAAACAACATGTCAAAAAATAGCACGTCAAAAACAGAGTGAAGTTCAAACAGACATGCCCGAGAAGTTCAAATACTTCACGCAGTGCATTTCCATTCACGATGAAGGCACAAATCATGATCTTGTCATTTTCTAATTTACTTCAAAACGACAAGAATATCATTTGTGTAAGTTCAAGTCCTCGGTCGCAGAAAGTTAAAAAAAATATTGCGAGACAAAAAGAATATCATTTGTGTAACACTGATGAAAATGGATGGGAAAAATTACAAACAAAAAATATGTCACAGAAGTCCAACGTGAAAACAACAGGAAGTTCAACTACTACACCGAGTGAATTTCATAAGAAAAACTTTTAAAACCGTCGCGAGTATGAAAAAATGATCAACACAGGAAAGTTGCGTGTTTATAGCAGCTTTCCATCGATATATCACTTGCTTAATTCCGGTGAGTGAATGAAGAGCCACGAGCAAAAACAAGCACGTGAGAAACAGAGTGAAGTTCAGGCAGAACTGCCACAGAAGTTCAAGTACTTCACGGAATGCATTTTCGACGAATCTGTTTCGCGATAAAGGTAGAACGAGTGATCTCGCCATTTCTGAAATTACTTGAAAATGGCTGGGATTCAGAGAAACCCATCAACATGAAAAAGTTTCGCATTTTTTGTAGCTTTTCAACAGTATATTATTTGCCCCGTTCCGATGAAGTTTGTAGAAATTACGGCAAAAATACATTTTTAGCCATTTTCAAAATCAACGTAAAACCGTAATGAATTTGGAGAAACAATATATACCAAAAAGTTTCGCATTTGTTCAGGCTTTCCAACGCCATATCATTTGCTATGTTCAGACGTATGATTAAAAAAAATCGAAAATACAAACTTGGTAGAACTTGTACCGTTTTCTAAATTACTCTTAAACCATTCAAAATTAGAAAAAACTTTCAACATGAGAAAAAATCGCATTTTCATAATCTTTCCAACGTGATATCTTTTGTCTCAATTGGATTAGGCGTTTAGAAATGGCAACGAAAATATGAACTCGGTTGTTCGGTTTGCGAAATTTTACGATTTTCCACATTACTCTTTAACCATAGGGAATTAGAAAAAACTTTCAGGATGTGGAAGGAGCGGTTTTACAGCAGCTTTCCAACGCCATATTATTTGCCTCATTCCGATAAATGGTTTAGAAATGCGATCGAAAATACGATTCACGTTTTTTGTATGAAGAAAAAATGGTTTTCAAAACTGCTCTTAAACCACTTACATTTTGCCAAAATTTGAAGTTGGGTCATGATACTGGTGTCCATAGCTTTCCAACGGTATATCGCAAGCCCCATTTGGGCAATGTTGACGGAAGTTAAACCTAGCACTAGGGGAAGTTCATTTCAAACAAATCAGACAGTAAAATTGCAAAAAAAAACGCAATTTCATCATGACCCGAGAGCAAAATCCGCCAGCGAGCGAGATTTCTATTTAAAACTGGTATTTAGTTGCTAATTTTTTTTCTAGATTACACTAACATCATATAGAACACTACTAACCAGTATAATTCGCGGGGAAGCCATGGTTGCAAAGATAGCCCGAAGGTCGGGTTCATACAGAGGGAAGTTCAGGTGCGTGTACAAACAAAAATTCATCACAGAAGTTCAACGTGAAAATAGCATGAAGTTCAACTACTACGCTGAATGAATTTCAGATGAAAAACTTTTAAAATCGTTGCGAGTATGAAAAAATGATCAACACGGGAAAGTTGCGTGTTTACAGCACCTTTCCATCTGTATATCACTTGCTCAATTCCGGTGAGTGGATGTAGAGCTAGGAGCAGTGGATAGAGATATACGAGGAAAAAAAGCACGTGAAAAACAGAGTGAAGTTCAAGGTTTCATACCGAAAAGTTCACGTACTTCACGCGATGCATTTTTGGCGAATCTGTTTCGCGATAAAGGCAGAACGAATGATCTCGCCGTTTTTAAAATTGCTTGAAAACGGCTAGAAATCAGAGAAAACTGTCATCATGAAAAAGTTTCGCATTTTCCGTAGCTTTTCAGCGGTATATTATTTGCGTCATTACAATAAAGTTTGTAGAAAATATGGCGAAAATACATTTTTTGCCATTTTCGAAACTGACTTAAAACCGTACATAATTGGGAGAAATAATACATACCAAAAAGTTTTGCATTTGTTCAAGCTTTCCAACGCCATATCATTTGCTGCATTCGGACGCACGGTTAAAAATTTAGCTCGAAAATACGAACTCGGTAGGACTTGTACTGTTTTCTTAATTACTTTTAAACCATTCAAAATTAGAAAAACTTTCAAAATGAAAGAGTAGCGCATTTTCGTAAGCTTTCCAACTCCATATCATATGCCTCAATTGGATTAGCTGTTTAGAAATAACATTGAAAATATGAACTCGGCTGTTTGGTTTGCAAAATTTTACGTTTTTTTTCAAACCATAGAGAATTGGAGAAAAAATTCAACATGTGGAAGTAGCGGTTTTGTAGCAGCTTTCCAACGCCATATTATATGCCTCATTCCGATAAATGGTTTAGAAATGCGATCGAAAATACGATTCACGTTTTTTGTGTGAAGAAAAAACGATTTTCAAAACTGCTCTTAAACCGCTTACATTTTTTTTGACCAAAGAACAGTAGGGTAAACCCCCTACTGTGAGTCATTTTTGATTTATAAAGAGAAGCATCCAAAGTACATAATCTAGTGGTTGTTGG
>NC_041383.1:696996222-697013077 GCF_002162155.2 Triticum dicoccoides | reverse complement strand
GGGGGGGCAACCAAGAAGGTACATTCTAGGAGGGGGGAAATAATGAACTTATTGAAAAATTAAATATTGTCTATCCATGAGGACATGCCCTCTTTTAGAGTGGGTTTAGCCCTCAGCATGGTCATCTTGAAATATCTAATGAAGTCATTCTTGCAATCATTTATTGAGCAAGGTATCCCCTCAAAAATCAATCCATTCCTTTGGTTCCATATGCTCCAGCATCCAAGAATCATGACTTCCATGAAGTGGTCAATTTTATATCTGTGTTTAGCATCAATGATCATAGTGTTGATCTCCAAATAAGAATTCCATTCAAAACCAATGTTCCACCAGAACCCTTGACTAAATGGGCAAGTGAATAGAAGATGAGTCATGTCTTCATATTCTTCATTCTTGCATAGAACACATACAGTGGAATCTAGGTGCATGCTTTTTCTGATCAAAAGGTCACATGTATTTATTCTGTCATTTAGCATGAGCCAACAAAAAAATTTGTGTCTTGGAAGACAACATGATTTCCATATCCATCTAAAGGTGGCAGCTGCATCCTCACCATTCATAAGGTATCCATAAATCTTTTTTGTAATGCTCTGATTGTTTCCCCACTTGAAAGTCCATATGTCCTTATTATCTGAGTGTCTGATATTATTCAGCTCACCTGATAGCAAATGGAATTGCTGGCGGGCTTGAATGAAAAGTCGTAGTTGGGACAGACTGTAAAGGTTCTCTAGTTCCTTGGCTTCTTTGATTGATATGCTTTCTTTTTGGGTAAAAGAGTGAAGCTCAGGGTATTTAATTTTCATAATACCACCATTCCATAAGTCTTACCATAGCAAATTAGTGCAACCAGATTTGATGTCACAATTAGTCATTTCCTTGAAAAGGTCATACATTTCATGCAATCTTTCCACCAAAAAGATCCTTTGTTCCTGTTGGAATGAGGGACAACATTGTCATGGTATTGAGCTTCCCAAATTAATTTTACCCATGGAACATACACTTTTTTATAGAATTTGAATAAGTGCTTTATGAGGAGTGCTTTATTTTATTCTCTAAGGTTCAAAACCCCAAGACCTCCTTGTTGTTTGGGTTTGCATATCATCTCCCAGCTGGCCAGGTATTTACCACCTTTATTGATTTCATTTCCATACCAAAGGAAATTTCTGCTTGATTTATCCACATGGTCCAGAATGGTAACATGGACTTTAAGAGAGCACATGGCAAATATAGGCATGGAAGCAACAACAGAATTGACATAAGTGAGTCTTCCAGAATGGTTCATGAACCTGGCAACCCCTGATAATCTCTTATCAATCTTAGATATAACTGGAATGAGGTCATGAACAGAGGGTTTAGTGGTGCCCATAGGTAGTCCAAGATAGGTGAAAGGACGGCTTTCAACTCTACAACCAAAAGAGTTAGCCAGGTTGTTGATTGATTGTTGATCCATATTTATTGGGATCATGGATGATTTGCTGTAATTAACAAAAAGCCTAGTGGACATATTGAAAAGATTAAGAAGGTACTTGAGATGGTTGAGTTGTTCTTCATCAGCAGGCATGATCAGTAAGGTATCATCTGCATATTGGATAATAGGGTAGTCCAGTCCATAAGCCTGATTTGTGGGAAGAGTAATTTCACCATTTGCCCAAGCAACATTGATAATAGACTGCAGAAGATCAGCAACAATGATGTATAGAAGTGGAGAGTGAGGATCACCTTGTCTCACTCCTCTTTTACAATTAATTTTTCCCCAGCAACACCATTTAACAGGACAGATGTTGATGCAGTATTGAGAATATTTGTTACCCAGTTTATCCATCTAGGACCAAAACCTTTTGCTTTCAACATGTTAATAATTGCATTGTATTCAATCTTATCAAATGCTTTCTCAAAATCAAGCTTGAGTATGAAGATAGGCTTCCTAGATTGATGACATAGATGAATGTATTCAAATGCAAATCCAAGCAGTCCTGGATATTTCTCCCTTTTATGAAACCATATTGATTTGGATGAATGACAGTTGTAATGATTTTCTGAACTCTATTGGCCATGAGCTTTGTGATTATTTTGAGTGGAAGGCTCACCAGGGAAATAGGCCTGAAATCATTCATGTCAATAGGGTTTGTAATCTTTGGGATGAGAGTAATAAAAGCAGTATTAATACTCTGTCCAAAAATTTAAGTTGGGTCATGATACTGGTGTCCATAGCTTTCCAACGATATATCGCAAGCTCCATTTGGACAACGTTGGCGGAAGTTCAACCTAGTTCACAGGGAAGTTCAACGTACTACTAGCGGGGCATGTCAGGTTGTGATCAGAATATTATTCTCATCCCGTGATCAGAATAGTGTTTATGTATATATATATATATATATATATTCACAGGCACAATAGACATATGATCTATGCAACACATATGTAGCTCCATCCATGACAACATATATACATACATAAGAAACATAGTATCATCCATACATCTTACACTACTATCACAATATTCATCCAACACATTGTTCCATGCATCCATATAACAAGTTCCACATTATTCTTCGATAAAAACAAAAACAAGAACAGAGAAACAAGCACTCCATCCATGCAAGCTTCCATATAGTGAATTAAATCTGCAAAATGGGAAACAAGAAAGTTAGAAGAAGAAGAGGAAGAAAACTAGAAGATGATGAAGAAGAAGAAATAGAAGAAGAAGAATAAGGAGAAGAAGACTAGAAGAAGAAGAAGAAGTAGAACTTCTTCTTCTTCTTCTTCTTTTCTTCCTATTCCTTCTTTTCTTCCTCTTCCTTGATTTTCTTCATCTTATTATGTCATTTGTGGACTAAATAGGCTAAATTATGTCAAAATTGGGACTAAATAGGCTAAATAAGAAGAAAAGTGCCATTTCTGAGCTAACGTAGCAAATTATGCCATTTTTGACCTAACTAAGCTTATTGTGTCATTTTAGAGGACAACAAGCTAAGTATATGACATTTATGAGGTTACCAAGGTTATGATGCCATTTACGAATAAAAACAAACAAGAGGACTGTCGGTGTCAAAACCGGCGGATCTCGGGTAGGGGGTCCCGAACTGTGCGTCTAGGCGGATGGTAACAGGAGACAAGGGACACGATGTTTTTACCCAGGTTCGGGCCCTCTCGATGGAGGTAAAACCCTACTCCTGCTTGATTGATATTGTTGATATGGGTAGTACAAGAGTGGATCTACCACGAGATCAAGGAGGATAAACCCTAGAAGCTAGCCTATGGTATGATTGTTGTTGTGTCCTACGGACTAAAACCCTCCAGTTTATATAGACACCGGAGAGGGCTAGGGTTACACAGAGTCGGTTACAATGGCAGGAGATCTACATATCCGTATCGCCAAGCTTGCCTTCCATGCCGAGGAAAGTCCCATCAGGACATGAGACGAAGTCTTCAATCTTGTATCTTCATAGTCTTGGAGTCCGGCCGATGATGATAGTTCGGCTATCCGGACACCCCCTAATCCGGGACTCCCTCAGTAGCCCCCGAACCAGGCTTCAATGACGACGAGTCCGACGCGTATATTGTCTTCGGCATTGCAGGGCGGGTTCTCCTCCAAATTCCATGTGCTTGCCGAATAGTGTCCGGCTTCCTTGTAAATGTTGGGCTCCTTGGCTTCCACGCCCAATAATGGCCGTCTTCCATGTGTCGTACGAATGCGAAAGGCTAGGGTATTTTTACGTTTTACCCCCAAACTGCGCGAATAAGCTGCCTATAAGAAAGGCAAGAATCTAGATCCAAATCACACCATCCTCCTTCCGCGAGTACTCATCGGAGCGCTTCTGACAAAACTCCACCCCACCATGGACCGTCGACGCGGCTCCTCCTCTCGCGCTCCCAGCCCTCAGCCAGGAGATTGGAGGAGATGTTCAGTCCCGCACAGCGAACTAGTGACGCTCCAAGCGGAGGGATACCTTCCTCCGGCCTTTATGGTCCCGGTTTGAGCCGGGCTGGCCACCTACAAAGGTGGAAAGCAGGCGGAGAACACCCCCAGTCCCTCCAAAGGAGAGCGGGTGTGCTTCGTCCCTTATTTAGTAAGGGGGCTCGGATTTCCCATACATCCGTTTCTCCGGGGGCTTCTTGAGTTCTACGGACTCCAGCTTCATCACCTTACGCCCGCTTCCATTCTGCACATTGCGGGTTTCGTAGCTCTTTGCGACCTGCTCTTGGGCATCGAGCCCCATTTTGCACTGTGGAAGAGATTGTTTTGCCTCGTACCCCGTTCTCATGAGGGGTCGATATATCAAGTTGGCGGAGCCGAAATATGGCGCATCGCCAGAACCGGATATCTATCCGAAACCCCGAAGAAGGCGTCCGAAGACTGGCCTTCGGAATGGTTTTATATGGAAGATGCTCCACTGCCGGACCCAATTCGGATCGGCCTCCCGGAGTTCAGCAACGCTCCTATGAAGAAACGCCTGAGTTGGCGCCCGAGGAGCCCTCAACGGGAAGATGACAAGAGCGTCCATTATCTGATGGGCCGGATAAATTTGCTGGCTCATTCCGGATTGACCATGATCGGAGTCATGGCCACGTGCATTATGCGAGGGGTGCAGCCGCTCCAATATAGGGGGCACCCCATGTGGGATTTCAACGGGGAGAATGACGCCACCCGTCATGGCCGCAAGGGGCCGGGATCGGCCGCCGATCTGGTGAAGATCCTGTCCGGCCTGTACAAGGGGGAGGAGGAGGACTTACTTTACACGAGTCCATTGAATGGATTCTCCATGAATAACCCTCGGAGCTGGGTAAGCGGATGTTTTTCCATCCGATCCGTGCTTTCAAAGTTAAGCGTCTTATTTTATGATTTCGACGCAGGAACTGCGCCGGGATGTGGAGGGCATACACACTCTGACTCCACAACCCGAGGATCCGGGAAGATCCCTTGATCCGGCCTCCGAAGAGGATCCGAATATAAAGGTGGAGCTGATTGACGGGGTGTTCCACCAACTTAGCATGGACAATGCTCTAGTCGCCATTACGGCTGACTACCCCGGTTTATCTCCGGCTTCCTAGGTAACTATAACCGGAGCCCTGACACCATTACTTCGTCCGTGCTTATTTCTGACCACCGTATACCAACGGTGTCTCGCAGGAGGTGCCTTCAAGGTGGGAAGCTGATCCCGCAGTGGCTGACCAACAAGGGTCAGTTCGGCCCAGCAGGCGGAAGAGGGGTGCGAATCGAATTGAAACATCGCCGCAACGGTATGGTACGCCATCGTTTTTAAGGAAAAGATTCCTATGAAGTATATTAATGCTCATGACTTTTCCAGGAGAAAGAGCGCTCACCGGACTGTGCCAGGAGAGATTGCCAACCAAGCCTCCGCGAGCCAGGCTCCAACACCTGGTCTGGAGGGGGAGGCGAGCGCAAGGCGCTAGCCGGATGCTCCTCCAACGGAGGATGCCGACAGGCTGTCCTCCACCAGGCCTGAGGTGGAGAGCGCCATGAATCATAGGCGCCGCCGGACAGTTCATCGTGACGCATGTTTCTCCCCAGAGGCGTTGAATGCCTTTAATGCGGGAGACGCGCACCTCGGTGCCACTCAAGATGGTTTAACCAGAGCCACGGAGCAGTATGTGAAAGACATACGGGTAAGGAAATTTAATAGTTGTATATGCCAGTCGCCCCCGAGACTTAAAGTAGTTAGAATAATTGATTTAAGAATCATTTGATATGCAGGATCTTACGGAGAAGAATACCCAATTGTCCCAGGAGCTTCAAGAGTGCAAGGCCCAACTTGAGGCCGCACTAGTCGCCGCAGGAGGAGATACAGAGACCCCCTCTGGTAACACATATTTCAAAAAGATTTTATGGCGTGCGGCGTGCGTATAAGTCTGACAATAATATTGCAGAGGGCGCCTGACTAGATCCGGACAAGCAACATCTGCTACGCCAGCTGAAGGCTGGTGAGAAGGTGCTTATGAGGGTGCAGCAGGAGAGGAACAAACTCCAAGATGCCAACACCCAGCTGGGAGAAGAACTAAAAGATGTTCGGGTCCAGCTGTCTGACTCCGTAAAGGAGAATCGGCGGCTTTGTCGCGGCATCTACAGTAAGTGCTTGAGCAAACTCTTTTGAAAAGAAGAGTTCGGCGAGGAAGTCGATTGACAGAAGTGTGTCTGTAGGTGTGCTAACAGGTCGCCCTACGGAGGAAATGCCCGGTTCAACGGGTGACCAACTTCCCGAGCTGCTGCAACTGCACGGACGTGTTCGGCAGGTGATGAGTGGCGTCGTCCAGGCCTTATGGCCGTCCGTCTCCCTACCCGAGGGTCTTGGAGGGCTTGCGGAGAAGCTTCAGGGAGCACGGCAGCGCTTCCGTCTGTGGAAGATATCGGCCTGCCGTCAAGGCGCCAGGGAGGCCTGGGCCATGGTGAAGACGCGGTACACAAAGGCGGATCCGAACCACATGGCCGAGGTCGGACCTGTGGGGCCCGATGGGAAGGAGATCCCTATGAGCTTAATGTACGGCCAAGTAGAATTGGCCTCTAAGTATTCCCAACGGGACCGTAAATTAGATAGCCTGTTAGATGGGATTGAGGAGGAGTACAATCAGTCAATTTGACGATGTATTTTAAAATGACATGTATAATGCTTCAACCTCGGGACCCTAGAGTCCGGAGTGTGTCCGAGTACCTTCACGGTTATGAAAAAACCAGGGCATGCATGGAGACCAGGCGTAGGGGTCATTAGTGCTTTATCAGACAAGTGCCCAACTAGTTATGTTATATTACATGGTTAGTAAGAAACATCTTCCAGGGAGAATAGTTCCGTTAGGGGTTCCTTTCCCTGGGAGGCATGCCCTAAAGTGCATGTCTGGACTGGGAAAAGAGCAGAAAAGCATCTGGGGGCAGACGAATAGATAGGTAAAAAATCATCTTTCAAGTCACCGACCGAATATTCCCTTAAGAACACTAGCTTTCGGCTTCACCCAGTCTGAGGTACACATCCGGCTTATCCGGTAGTAACAATCGCAGAGGTGCTCCCTTTACCTCCTAGCCGAACAATCGGGAACGTAGGGGTAAGCACAGGAGCCAGGCAACCCAGCTTGGCCAAAACTTAAGTCATATCGATGCATATAATGGTGAATAAAAGGTACATGCGGAAGTTTGACGCATGTGTTGGGCATAAAGCCCGTATAAATAAGCTTCTGTTAAAGAAGCCCCCAGGTATAATGAGTGCGGATAGCACGGCAAGTGTGTGCGAACAATGCGCAGATCAGCCCTCAAAGGCTCTATGAAAAAGGGAGGAGAAAAAAGAGAGAAACAAAAGACAACTGAAGTATAAAATGTGTACGGAGGAAGGAGACGAACTCTGAGTCAGGACTTGGTCGATGATGAAGGGACCTTCCCATTTGGGCTTGAGTTTGTCCTTTTTCTTGTCCGGCACGCATAGAACTAGTTCGCCAACATTGTAAGTTTTGGCCCGTACTTCTCTGCTTTGATATCTTCGAGCCTGCTGCTGATAGAATGCGGAATGAGCCTTTGCCACGTTGCGCTCCTCCTCCAATACGTCCAAACTGTCCTGCCGATCCAACTCGGCTTCTCTTTCTTCGTACATGCGCACTCGAGGTGAGTCATGAATTATATCGCAGGGCAAAACTGCCTCTGCGCCGTATACCATAAAAAATGGTGTGAATCCGGTAGTACGATTTGGCGTGGTCCGCAGCCCCCAGAGTACGGAGTCGAGCTCCTCCACCCAGTGCGTGTTAGATTCCGTAAGGGACCGCACTAACCTGGGTTTAATGCCTCTCATGATTAGACCATTTGCTCGTTCGACTTGACCGTTAGTTTGAGGGTGATAGACTAAAGCGTAGTCGAGCTTGATGCCCATGTTTTTGCACCAGAGTTTAACCTCGTCGGCCGTGAAGTTTGTGCCGTTATCGGTGATGATGCTGTGGGGGACGCCATAACGGTGTACTACCACGGATATGAAGTCTATCACAGGTCCAGATTCGGCCGTTTTAACTGGCTTGGCCTCTATCCATTTGGTGAATTTGTCCACCATGACCAATAGGTACTTTTGCTTGTGTGTCCCCCCTTTAAGGGGTCCAACCATGTCAAGCCCCCAGACCGCGAACGGCCAGGTGATGGGTATAGTTTTGAGGGCGGTGGGTGGCATGTGGCTCTTGTTAGCAAAGAGCTGGCAACCGACGCATCGTTGGACTAAGTCCTGAGCATCTGCCCGGGCCGTCGGCCAATAAAATCCTGTACGGAAGGCCTTGCCTACAAGGGCCCGGGCTGCAGCGTGGTGCCCGCCGAGTCCGGCGTGAATTTCAGCCAGAAGATTTCGCCCTTCCTCTTCGGAGATGCACCTTTGAAGGACTCCGGTTGTGCTTTTCTTATAAAGCTCTCCCTCGTGGACCTTGTAGGCTTTAGATCACCGCACTATGCAGCGGGCCTCATTTTGGTCTTTGGGGAGTTCCTGGCTGATTAAGTAGGCTAGGAATGGTTCCGTCCACGGGGCAATGACTGTCATTATTTCGTGGGCCGAAGGTGTTATTTCATTGGCTGAGCCATCGATTGTGTCAGATTGTTCCGTGTTGGGTGGTGCAGTTGGTTCCGGGTTGTTATTTCCGGACTCCTCTTCCCATAATACGGATGGCTTAAAAAGCCGCTCCAGGAAGATGTTTGGAGGGACGGCGTCGCGTTTTGCGCCGATGCGTGCCAACACGTCGGCTGCCTGGTTATTATCCCGGGCTACATGGTGGAATTCGTGTCCTTCGAACCGAGCTGACATTTTTAAGACGGCGTTGTGGTAGGCTACCATTTTTGGATCCTTGGCGTCAAAGTCTCCATTTACTTGGGATATTGTGAGGTTTGAATCCCCACGCACGTCTAGGCGTTGAATACCCATGGAGGTTGCCATCCGGAGACCATGTAGAAGGGCCTCATATTCGGCTGCGTTGTTGGAGTCCGTGTACATTATCTGAAGTACGTATTGGACTGTGTCTCCGGTTCGGGACGTCAATACGATGCCAGCCCCCAAGCCGGCCAACATTTTGGAGCCGTCGGAATGCATGATCCAATTGGAGTATGCGCCGTACTCTTTAGGGAGTTCGGCTTCGGTCCATTCAGCGATGAAGTCAGCCAAAACTTGCGACTTTATAGATCACCGTGGTTTGTAGGTTGTGTCAAATGGTAAGAGCTCAATGGCCCATTTTGCAATCCTGCCCGTCGCGTCGCGGTTGTTTATAATGTCATTGATAGGTACTTCGGAGGCAACTGTTATCGAACACTCTTGAAAGTAGTATCGCAGCTTCCGGGATGCCATGAACACTGCGTACGCTATCTTTTGATAATGTGGATACTGGGACTTGCATGGAGTTAAGACAGTGGATACGTAGTACACTGGTTTTTGGAGAGGGAATTTGTGTCCTTCTGTTTCTCGTTCGACGACGAGTACCACGCTGACAACTTGATGTGTTGCTGCGATGTATAATAACATCGGTTCGCCTAGGTTGGGTGCGGCCAGGACCGGATTTGTTGCCAATATGGCCTTTACTTCTTCGAGTCCGGCTGTGGCAGCGTCCATCCACTCGAAGTGTTCGGTGCGCCGGAGGAGGCGATAAAGGGGTAGCGCCTTTTCTCCCAAGCGGGAGATGAAGCAGCTTAAAGCTGCCACGCATCCAGTCAATTTTCGTCTTTGTTTGAGATCTTTTGGGATATCCAACTGTGACAGAGCTCGGATCTTGGCTGGGTTTGCTTCAATTCCTCTACCGGATACAATGAAGCCCAAGAGCTTTCCGGCTGGTACGCCGAAAACGCATTTTTCCGGGTTGAGCTTAATGTCGTATGCTCGGAGGTTGTCGAATGTGAGCCTCAAATCGTCTACTAGAGTTTCGACATGTTTGGTCTTGACGACCGCATCGTCTACGTATGCCTCCACTGTTTTGCCGATCTGGGTAGCCAGACATGTCTGAATCATGCGCTGATATGTTGCGCCGGCGTTTTTGAGTCCGAAGGGCATTGTGTTGAAGCAGAATGGCCCATATGGAGTAATGAATGCTGTTGCGGCCTGGTCTGTTTCCGCCATCTTGATTTGATGGTATCCGGAATATGCGTCGAGGAAACACAATGAATCGTGCCCTGCGGTAGCATCGATGATTTGGTCGATGCGGGGAAGGGGGAAATGATCCTTTGGACAGGCCTTGTTAAGGTCTTTAAAATCGACACACAGGCGCCAGGATTTGTCCTTTTTTGGTACCATTACCAGGTTTGCTAGCCAGTCCGGATGTTTTATATCTCTGATGAATCCGACTTCTAATAGTTTGGCTAGCTCCTCTCCCATTGCCTGTCTTTTGGGTTCGGAAAATCGCCGAAGAGCCTGTTTGACTGGCTTGAATCCTTTTAGGATGTTTAGGCTGTGTTCTGCCAGCCTGCGTGGGATTCCTGGCATATCTGAAGGGTGCCAGGCAAAGATGTCCCAATTTTCTCGAAGGAATTCTCGTAGTGCGGCGTCTACGTCGGGGTTCAATTGTGCCCCAATGGAGGCCGTCTTTGTGGGGTCCATTGGATGGACCTGGAATTTGACGATTTCGTCTGCTGGTTTAAAAGAGGTGGACTTAGATCTCTTGTCGAGTATCACATCGTCCCTATTCACCGTGGAGCGTAGCGCAGTGAGTTCTTCTGCCACTAGGGCTTAGGATAGTGCCTCTAGGGCTAGTGCGACTGTCTTATTTTCAGCGCGGAGTGCTATGTCCGGATCACTGACAAGAGTGAGGACTCCATTGAGCCCGGACATCTTAAGCTTCATGTACCCGTAATGGGGTATAGCTTGGAAAATTGTGAATGCTTCTCGCCTTAGTAAAGCATGATATCCGTGGCTGAACGGGGCCACCTGGAACGTGACCTCCTCGGACCTATAATTGTCCGACGAGCCGAACACCACATCAAGTGTAATTTTTCCTGTTCAGCGTGCTTCCCGATTAGGGATTATTCCTCTAAAGGTTGTGCTGCTTCGCTCAATGCGGCTCCAGTCTATTTCCATTTTTCAAAGGGTTTCATCGTAGATGAGGTTTAATCCGCTGCCGCCATCCATGAGTACCTTGGTAAGACGAAAGCCGTCCACTATTGGACTGAGGACCAATGCGGCTGGCGCTCGGGCTGTTCGGAATTTAGGTTCGTCGCTGGCATTGAAGGTGATAGCCCTGTCGCTCCATGGATTTGTTGTTGCTACTTGGTAGACTTCGGCGAAGCTGTGGATTGTTTGTTTCCGCATATTATTTGATGCGAAAGTCTCGAAGACTGTTAATACCGTACTGGTACTGTTGGTCTGGTTCTCCGGGGCTAGAAGCTCTTCGCCACTTTTGGCCACCTGCCGTAGTATCCAACATGCTCAAAGGCTATGTGTTGGAGTGGCACCCTCTGTACTATGGATTTTACAGGGTCCGCTGAGCCATCCCTCCAGTACGGTTCCATGCCCTTTAGGGGTTTTTTGCTTTTTGGTTTTTGTCCCGAGTGCTTGAGCATGATGCACCCTTTTGTTTCGGACTAGGGGTTGTGTTCGGAGCCGGATTGTCCCAAAACTTAGTTTCGATTTTCCAGGCACTCTCCATCGCACAGTACTTTCATACTATGGACGCCAGGTCGGCGGAGTAATTTCGCGGCGACTTATGGCCTTAGTGATTCCCTTGTCCGTGCAATTGTTGCAGAAAATTGCGATTGCGCTTTCCTCACGGTAGTCCTTTATCCTGTCCATAACCAGGAGGAATCTGGCCCAGTAGTGATGTACTGTTTCCGTGGGCTCTTGCCGGATTTGAGATAGATCCCTTATGTTTGGGTGGGCAGGTGGAATTAAGTCCGGAACCCTGCCCAACTTGAGGCTCAAGGGCCGAAAAGTTTCCGAATTTGGAAGCTTGGATTGCTGGACGTTGTCCAATGAATCTGGTCCGCTGCCTGACTTTAGGTTTAGTACTTGATTGACGTCCGTCCCTCTGCGGGAATCCGGCATGGAGGGATCAGGAGTCCGGACATAACTGGTGTTTAATACAGAAGAAGAGTCGCCGCGTTGTTCCTCTACCACCGTGACGTGGTGGGTAACCTGGGGAGAGTTAATCTCTCTCAGATTGGTTTTAAGCCCAATCTGATCATAGTCTGTAGCGACTCCCAGGGCGGCGATGCGATCCAAGAGCTCATTTATGGAAGAGAGCTCCATTGGATCTAGCTGCTCGGCGAATTCCGAGTTGACGTGAAGATTGCTTTTGATGACCCGAGAGGTCATCGTCGAAGCGGCGGCCGAACATGCGGTCATAAGAAAATCACCTAGCCGGATAGTTTGGCCGGCGGCGAAAGCTCCTTTGGCAATGGTACCATCCTTAAAGACGGGAAGAGGCATCCTTCTTGATCGTCACGGCACAGAGGAACTCTCAATGAAAGCACCAATGTCGGTGTCAAAACCGGCGGATCTCGGGTAGGGGGTCCCAAACTATGCGTCTAGGCGGATGATAACAGGAGACAAGGGACACGATGTTTTTACCAAGGTTCGGGCCCTCTCGATGGAGGTAAAACCCTACTCCTGCTTGATTGATATTGATGATATGGGTAGTACAAGAGTGGATCTACCACGAGATCAAGGAGGTTAAACCCTAGAAGCTAGCCTATGGTATGATTGTTGTTGTGTCCTACGGACTAAAGCCCTCTGGTATATATAGACACCGGAGAGGGCTAGGGTTACACGGAGTCGGTTACAATGGTAGGAGCTCTACATATCCGTATTGCCAAGCTTGCCTTCCACGCTAAGGAAAGTCCCATCCGGACACGGGACGAAGTCTTCAGTCTTGTATCTTCATAGTCTTGGAGTCCGGCCGATGATGATAGTTCGGCTATCCGGACACCCCCTAATCCGGGACTCCCTCAAGGAGCAAAAGAAGAAGAAGAAGAAGAAGAAGAAGAAAAAGAAGTATTTTCTTCTTCTTCTTCTTCTTCTTCTTCTTCTTCTTCTTTTCTTCCTATTCCTTATTTCCTTCCTCTTCTTTGATTTTCTTCATCTTATTATGTCATTTGTGGACTAAATAGGCTAAATTATGTCATAAATGGACTAAATAGGCTAAATAAGAAGAAAAATGCCATTTTTGATCTAAGTAGCAAATTATGCCATTTTTACCTAACTAAGCTTATTGTGTCGTTTTAGAGGACAACAAGCTAAGTATATGATATTTATGAGGTTAGCAAGGTTATGATGCCATTTACGAATAAAAACAAGTAAGAGGAGGAAAAGAAGAAGAAGAAGAAGTTCTTCTTCTTCTTCTTCTTCTTCTTCTTCTTTTCTTCATATTCCTTCTTTCCTTCCTCTTCCTTGATTTTCTTCATCTTCTTATGTCATTTGTGGACTAAATAGGCTAAATTATGTCATAAATGGAATAAACAAGCTAAACAAGAAGAAAAATACCATTATCATGGAGGTGTAGGAATGGTCGGGGTTGCGCCTTTGGCAGACGGAGGTGAAGGACCGGTCGGAGTTCCGGCATTGGCAGACGTGGAAGGATTGGTCGATGCTTGTCTGGAGCCATGCTAAACCAAAGATCCTTTCCAATAATGTCTCGTTAGCATGGTGCAAACTGAAATGTGAATAGTAGTAACTAAGGACCATTCAAATCAAACTCACCGTGCCCACCAGAGCAATCTGGGGCATCGGTGGAGTGGCCTGACCGCTTTTCTCGCACATGGTTTGCACATTTGGTTCTCACGAGTTAGTCATATTAGTTAGTAATGCAAACATTACGTGCATGATTGGGCTAATACGCACAAGAAACGTACCATGATGAGCTCGTATAGGGCCCGGTGAGACGCATCATTCCGGTTCCTCTCCTCCTCCAACAGCTTAGCCGTCCTCTCCTCCCTCTCCCTCTCCCTCTCCGCCGCCTCCCTTTTTGCCTCCTCCAAAAGCTCTTGGGTCTTCAATCTCTCTTTTTGAACCGTTGCCTGCAACACAACACTCCTCGTTAGCATTGTAATCATCGACGGACGCGCACACAATGTAATGGAGGAAATGTCAGAGAGTCCGTATAACTAACCGCCACGGCGAGCTCTGCGAGCCTTGCACGAGGCGTTATCTCAGGATCAGAGCTACTCTGGCGCTTCTTGATCTACTGGAGAGTCTTAGGACAATGTAACAGTCCATCAGCAATGGCTTGAGAGCCATGGGACCTCCCGCCACCAGTTATCATAACCAGCTCTGTATCAAAAGGATCCTGGCTTGGGTTAAAGTCCTCCCCTTTCCTCGTCTTCCCCTCGTCTCTGTACTTCACAAGATTGTGGTCAGAGGAGATGTTGGTGAAGTTCTCTGGATGATCTAGGTCAGCTCCGTGAATGCCTTGGCCTTCTTGTATGGGGCCATATGGGCCATGACATAGAGGTCGAACACAGAAGGCATAGGCTTCTTGTGGTAGTGCGCCTGAGAGAGAGGAACAAAATATTAGTTAATTAGGGCTCAAGCTAGCATTAAGAATGATATTACTATGTAAATAGGTCATTTTGGAGCTAAGAAAGGTTATTATGCCATTTTCAAGGAAAATAAGCTAAGTTTAGGTCATTTTGGAGGTAAGAAATGTTATTATGTCATTTTCGAGGAAAATAAGCTAAGTTTAGGTCATTTTGGAGCTAAGAAAGATTATTATGCCATTTTGACCAAAGTATGCTAATTATGTCATTATTGAGCTATCGAAGGTAGTTATGCGATTTTTAACGAACTAAAGCATATTAAGTCATTTTATAAAGCTATCTAAAGGTTATTATGTCATTTTAGAGCTAAATATGTCATCATTGAGCTATCCAAGGTAGTTATGCTATTTTTTTAGCTAACTAAAGCATATTAAGTCATTATTGAGCTATCGAAGGTAGTTATGCCATTTTTAAACTAACTAAAGTATATTGAGTGATTATTGAGCTAATTATGTCATTATTGACGTATCCAAGATAGTTATTATGTCATTTTAACTAACTAAGCATATTAAGTCATTTTGGAAAGGATAAATGCCACCATGAAGAATGAAATTGCATGAATCATGTGGCAAACCACATACCCAGTTATCCATGTACTCAAACAAGTTGGAGCTCCTTTGATGGTGTGGCAGACCTTCCATTTGTTCACGCTTATCCTTGGCCCTTTGGTGTTCGAGCCGCCATTCAGGAGAGCACCACACATCCACCAACACCTCCCAAGAGTCCATATTATCGACACACCATCTCGAGGGCACCTAAGTGAGTCAAGAGAAATTTTAGCGCTACGAATCAAATCAAGAAAACTAAGTTCAAGGCCTTAAGAATAGGTATAATTACCGACAAGTACTTCTCCCTACTCTGAAACTTGCTGCGATACTTCTTCTTGGTCCTCCTAATACCCTGCGAGGCGTAGTAGTCTCGAATGGCCTGCACCCGAGTCTCGTGCCGTAAGTTCTGAAGTAGGCGCTTACACTCGGCTTCGACAACCATAGCCGCGGCCTCCTGTTCTCCCTCTAAAACCCTGTAGAAGGTCTGCAATCAAAGAATACAACAATGATTAGTACAATCACTAGGTAGGTAGTGTTCATTTTTAATTCTCTAAAGGAGAAATTACCCAAAATCGATGGAAGACAATGTCGGCCACCGTCTCTCACGCGACACTGTCGACCATCCCCCTGGAGGGGTAGGTGCAACAGAGTACAACTCTCAGCTCAGTGCTAGCTATGGAACCTGACCCTCACCGGGCATCATGACCCACCCAGGGAAGCGCTGCCTGCAAAGCGCGCCAAGGTCCTGGTTGGGCATGCGGACACTACGGTCATGGGGGTAATCCTAGCCCCTGCAGTATGACAAGGCAAACACATTAGATATTAATTTGAAGGAACATGAAGGCAAAAGGTTTAAAAATAGTAAATGCACTTACTTCAACCCTTTAGGCACAATCAACCACCTCTTGTTGGGGGTCGTCGGCACGGGCGGGAGTTTTGTACCGCCACGCTTGTAGACCTTCTTGCCCTTCTCAACAATCTCGTCCTCGCTGTAGCTATCATCTGAAAAGGTGTCCTTGCTACCATCATCCGAGGCACTAGCCTCCGCAGTCTCGTGGGAAGAAGACGGCGGGACTGGAGTCTCATGGGAAGAAGATGGCGGGACCGAAGTCTCATGGGAAGAAGACGGCGGGACCGAAGTTTTCTGCGACGAAGACCCCGTGACCGAAGTCTTCTGGGACGAAGACCCCATGACTGGAGTCTTCTGGGACGAAGACCCTAGGACCGGTCTCACGTGGGCCGAAGGATCGGCGACCCGAGCCTGGTGGGGCGAAGGCTCATGCACCGGAGTCCGATACAGGTCCATGTCAGATGGAGCAATCCTGTGGTCAGGTGAATCAGCTGAGGGTGGTGGCGAGGAAGGCATAGCAGCCTTCCTACCTCTCCCGGTGCCATGTCCACCTCTACGAGCCTTCTTCGTCCTCCCCCGACCTTTCCCAGCCGAAGTAGAAGCACCCATTGCAATTGTCTGCATACTATCTAGCAGCGCTCTCCAGAGGGGCTGGGGTGGAATAATGGAACCACCCTCCCAGTAGCGCTCGTAGGAGGCTCGGGGCGCTCTGGACCCTTGCCCACCATCCTGTCAACACCTGCAATGACAAAAAGTAAACGAAATTAGTACAACATAAAAAAATTGGATACCTGACATGAACATAATGATATTTATATAATTTAAGTGTATCATCATCATGAACATAGTAAAAATACACCCGATCAACACAAATATGTATATGATGTTTTCGTGTCATCATCATGTCCAGGGTCGATCAGGGTGTCAGGGCGTCGGGGTGTCGAGGTCGGGGTCGGGGTGTGCTGGCAGGGTATCGGGGTGTGG
>NC_041383.1:696985696-696995956 GCF_002162155.2 Triticum dicoccoides | reverse complement strand
CTTCTCCTCCTCTCCTCTAGCTTTATTCTTCTTCTCCTCCTCCTCTCCTCCTGCGGCAGGGGTGGGAGGCTTGCGGCAGGCCGGCAGGGCCCAGGGGCACCGGGCGGTGGGGTTGCTCGCCGACGGAGGGGCGCTGGCCGGGCGGTGGTGGCGATGGGGCCGCAGCTCCGGGGCGGCGGGGTGGCGCTGGCCGGGCGGAGGGGGCGCAGGGCGGTGGTGGCGACGGGGCCGCAGGGCTCCTGGGCGGTGGGGTGGTTTTCGGTGTCAAAACCGGTGGATCTCGGGTAGGGGGTCCCGAACTGTGCGTCTAGGTGGATGGTAACAGGAGACGAGGAACACGATGTTTTACCCAGGTTCGGGCCCTCTCGACGGAGGTAAAACCCTACGTCCTGCTTGATTAATATTGATGATATGGGTAGTACAAGAGTGGATCTACCACGAGATCAAGGAGGCTAAACCCTAAAGCTAGCCTATGGTATGATTGTTGTAATGTATGTTGTCGTACGGACTAAAGCCCTCCGGTTTATATAGACACCGGAGGAGGCTAGGGTTACACAGAGTCGGTTACAATGGTAGGAGATCTACATATCCGTATCGCCAAGCTTGCCTTCCACGCCAAGGAAAGTCCCATCCGGACACGGGACGGAGTCTTCAATCTTGTATCTTCGTAGTCTTGGAGTCCGGCGGACGATGATAGTCCGGCTGTCCGGACACCCCCTAGTCCAGGACTCCCTCAGTAGCCCCCAAACCAGGCTTCAATGACGATAAGTCCAGCGCGTATATAGTCTTCGGCATTGCAAGGCGGGTTCTCCCTTCAAGTTCCATGTACCTGCTGAACAGTGTCCGGCTTCATCATAAATACTGTGTTTCTCGGCTTCTATGCCCGATAATGGTCTTTTTCCACGCGTCGCACGAATGCGAAAAGCCAGGATGTCTTTTACGTTTCACCCCCCAGTTGTGCGAGTCATCCGCCTACAAAAGAGGCAAAAATCCAGATCCAAACCACACCATCTTCCTCCCGCGAATACTTCATCAGAGCGCCTTTGACCTAAAAATCCATTCCATCATGGACCGTCGACGCGGCTCTTCTTCACGCGCTCCCAGCCCACCGCCGGGGGGATTGGAGGAGGTGCTCTGTTCCGCACAACGAGCTAGTGAAGCTCCAAGTGGGGGGATATCTCCCTCCGGCCTTCATGGTCCCGGTTCGAGCCGGGCTGGTCACTTATCAAGGTGGGAGGCAAGCGGAGGCTACCCCAAGCACCAATAAAGGGGAGCGAGTATGCTTCGTCCCTTATTTGATAAGGGGACTTGGATTCCCGATACATCCGTTCCTCCGCGGGCTCCTGGAGTTCTACGGACTCCAGCTCCACCACCTCACGCCCGCCTCTGTCCTGCATATCGCGGGCTACGTAGCTCTTTGTGAGCTATTCCTGGGCATTGAGCCCCATTTTGCATTGTGGAAGAGGCTGTTCTGCCTCGTACCCCGTTCTCACGAGGGGTCCATATATCAAGTGGGCGGCGCCGAAATATGGCGCATCGCCGGGACCAGATACCCATCCGGTACTCCCAAGAAGGCGTCCGAAGACTGGCCTTCAGAGTGGTTTTACATAGGAGACGCTCCGCTGCCGGACCCAGTCCGGATTGGCCTCCCGGAGTTTAGTGCTGCTCCTCTGAAGAAACGCCTCAGCTGGCGCCCACGGAGCCCCCGATTGGAGGAAGACAATAGCGTCCATTACTTGATGGGCCGAATAAGATTACTGGCCCATTCCGGGTTGACCATGATTGGAGTCATGACGACATGCATCATGCGGGGGGTACAACCATTGCAATACAGAGGCCACCCCATGTGGGATTTCAACGGGGAGGACGATGCCACCCGTCATGGCCGCAAAGGGCCGGATTCGACCGAGGATCTGGTGGAGATCCTTTCCAGCCTGTACAAGGGGGAAAAGGAGGACTTCCTTCGAACGAACCCTTTGAATGGGTTTTCCATGAACAACCCTAGAGGATGGGTAAGCGAACACCTTTAAAGGCTCAACCCATGCTCTCAAAGTTTAAGCTTCTTTACATTATGTCTTCGGCGTAGGATCTACGCCGGACTGTGGAGGACATGGTAAGTCCCGCTCCGCAACCCGAGGATCCAGAAAGATCCCTGGATCCGGCCTCCGAAGAGGGTCCGGACATCGAGGTGGAGCTGATCGACGGGGTATTTCACCAGCTCAGCATGGATAATGCTTTGGTCGCCATTACGGCGGACTACCCCGGACTATATCCGGCTTCCCAGGTGACTGCGACCGAGGTCCGGACACCATTATCTCTTCCTTGCCCATTTCTAACCTTCGCGAACGATGGTATTTTACAGGAAGCGCCTTCACGGCGGGAAGCCCGGCCCGCGGCAGCTGACCAACAGAGGTCAGTCCGGACCAGCAGGCGGAAAAGGAGCGCGGTACGGACTGAAACGTCGCTGCAAAGGTATAATCCGTATTTGAATTTTCAGAGCAACGTCCCTAGGAAGTGTCTGAGTTCTCATGATATTTATAGGAGAAAAAGCGCTCGCCGGACTGCGGGCGCGGAAGTTGCCGATCCAACCTATACCGGCCAGGCTCCAGCGCCCGGCGTGGAGGAGGAGGCAAGCGCAAGACGCGGGCCGGATCCTTCTCCAACGGAGGAGACCAACAGACTGTCCGCCACCAAATCTGAGGTGGAGAGCGCCATGAACCATAGGCGCCGCCGGACAGTGTTTCGTGAAGCGTGCTTCTCCCCTGAGGCATTGGACGCCTTTAATGCGGGGGACGCGCACCTCCGTGCTGCTCAAGATGGGTTTACCAGAGCCACGGAGCATTATGTGAAAGACATACGGGTAAGGGAATTTTGATGGTTATATATACCAGTAGCCCCCGAGACTTGAAGCAGTTATGTTAACGGATTTAAGGATCAATTAAAACGCAGGCTCTTACCGAGAAGAATGCCGAGTTGTCTCAGGAGCTGCAAGAATGCAAGGCCCAACTTGAGGCCGCACTTGCTGCCGTAGGAGGAGACTCAGAGACCCCTCCTGGTAACACATTTTTATTAATAAATATAAGCACTGTGCGGCGTGCGCGCAAGTCTAATAATGACTGTGCAGGTACCGCCGGACAAGATCCGGACAGGCAAGGATTACTGCGCCAGCTGAAGGCCGACGAGAGTGTGCTGAATAGGGTGCAGCAAGAAAGGAATAAACTCCAGGATGCCAACACCAAGCTCAGAGAAGAGCTGAAAGGCGCTCGCGCCGGGCTGTCCGGCTTCGTTAAGGAGAATGAGCGGCTTCGTCGCGGCATTTATAGTAAGTGCTTGAGCGGACTCCTTTGAAAAGAAGAGTTCGGCGAGGAAGTATATTGACATGATATGTCTTGTAGGTATACTCACATGTCGCCCTACAGAGGAGATGCCCATATCAACGGGTGATCAACTTCCCGAACTGTTGCAACTGCTCGAACGAGTTCGGTAGGCAATGAGCGGCGTCGTCCAGGCTTTATGGCCAGCCCTCTCCCTACACGAGGGCCTTGGGAGCTTGCGGAGAAGCTTCAGGGAGTGCGGCAGCGCTTCCGTTTATGGAAGATTTCGGCTTGCCGTCAAGGTGCCAGGGAGGCTTGGGCCATGGTGAAGATGCGTTATAAGAAGGCGGATCCCAACCATATGGCCAAAGTTGGACCGGTGGGGCCCGATGGGAAGGATATCCCTGTGAGTTTAGTATACAGCCAAGTAGAGTTGGCTGCTAAGTTTTCCCAACGGGACTGTAAGTTAGACAGCCTGTTAGACGGGATTGAGGAGGAATACAATCAGTAAATTTGACAATGTATGTTTTCCTTTGAAGTGACATGTGAAATGCCTTCTAGCCGGATTGTAGATCGTTTGTCTTTGCCGACCTTTTCGCTTCGACCTCGGGACCCTAGAGTCCGGAGTGTGTCCGAATACCTTTGTGGATGCGAAACAACCGCGGTATGCATGGAGACCAGGCGTAGGGGTCATTAGTGCTTTATCAGACAAGTGCCCAACTAGTTATGTTATATTACATGGTTAGTAAGAAAACATCTTCCAGGGAGAATAGTTCCGTTAAGGGTTCCTTTCCCTGGGAGGCATGCCCTAAAGTGCATGTCCGGACTGCAAAGAAAGTAGAAAAACATCTGGGGGCGGATAAATAAATAGGTAAAAAAGTCATCTTTTAAGTCACCGATCGAATATTCCCTTAAGAACGCTAGCTTTCGGCTTCACCCTGTCTGAGGTACACATCCGGCTGACCCGGCAGTAACAATCGCAGAGGTGCTCCCTTTACCTCCTAGCCGAACAATCGGGAACGTAGGGGTAAGCACAGGAGCCAGGCAACCTAGCTTGGCCAAAACTTAAGTCATATCGATGCATATAATGGTGAGTAAAAGGTACATGTGGAAGCTTAACACATGTGCTGGGTATGAAACCCTTATAATTAAGCTTCTGTAAGAGAAGCCCCCAGGAATAATGAGTGCGGAGGGCACATCACGTGTATGCAAAAAATGCGAAAGTAGGCCCTTAAGGGCTTTTGAATAAAAAAGTTATGAAAAGAGAAACAAAAGACAGCCGAAATGTAAAAGTTTGGACGGGGGAAGGGGACGAACTCTTAGTCTGGCGCTAGGCATAAAATCTTCGGAGGCAGGCTGCGTTCCATGGGTTCGGCTTGAGTCGGTTGTCCGACGCATTTCGTAGACGGTACGCTCCGCCGGTCAGGACTTGATCGATAATGAAGGGGCCCTCCCATTTGGGTTTGAGCTTGTCCTTTTTCTTGTCCGGCAGGCATATAACTAGTTCACCAACGTTATAAGTCTTGGCCCGTACTTCTCTGCTTTGATATCTTCGGGCCTACTGCTGATAGAATGCGGAACGGGCCTTTGCGACGCCGCGTTCTTCCTCCAATGTGTCCAAGCTGTCCTGCCGATCCAACTCGGCCTCTCTTTCTTCATACATGCGCACTCGAGGCGAGTCATGAATAATGTCGCAGGGCAGGACTGCCTCTGCGCCGTAGAACATAAAAAATGGTGTGAATCCGGTAGTACGGTTAGGAGTTGTCCGCAGCCCCCAGAGTACGGAGTCGAGCTCCTCGACCCATTGCGTGTCGGATTTAGTAAGTGACCGCACTAGTCTGGGTTTGATGCCGCTCATTATTAGACCATTTGCTCATTCCACTTGACCGTTGGTTTGAGGGTGATAAACTGAAGCGTAGTCGAGCTTGATGCCCATATTTTTGCACCATGACTTAACCTCGTCGGCTGTGAAGTTTGTGTCGTTGTCGGTGATGATGCTGTGGGGGACTCCGTAACGGTGTACTACCCCGGATATAAAGTCTATCACTGGTCCGGACTCTGCCGTTTTGACCGGTTTGGCCTCTATCCATTTGGTGAATTTATCCACCATGACCAATAGGTACCTTTGCTTGTGGGTTCCCCCTTTAAGGGGTCCAACCATATCAAGCCCCCAGACCGCGAACGGCCAGGTAATGGGTATAGTTTTGAGGGCGGTGGGCGGCATATGGCTCTGATTAGCAAAGAGCTGACAACCAACGCATCTCTGGACTAAGTCCTGGGCATCTGCCCGGGCCGTCGGCCAATAAAATCCTATACGGAATGCCTTTCCTACAAGGGCCCGGGCTGCTGCGCGGTGTCCGCCTATTCCGGCGTGAATTTCTGCCAGGAGGTTTCGCCCTTCCTCTTCAGAGATACACCTTTGAAGGACTCCGGTTGTGCTTTTCTTATAAAGTTCTCCCTCATGGACCTTGTAGGCTTTCGATCGCCGGACTATGCAGCGGGCCTCATTTTGGTCTTCGGGAAGTTCCTACCTAAGCAAGTAGGCTAGGAATGGTTCTATCCACGGGGCGATTACTGCCATTATGTCGTGGGCTGAAGGTGTTATGTCATCGGCTGAATCACCGATTGGCGCGGTTTTTCTGGTTTGTCACTTCCGGGCTCCTCTTCCCATAGTACGGATGGCTTGAAGAGCCATTCCAGGAACATATTTGGAGGGACAGCATCACGTTTCGCACCGATGCGTGCCAGTACGTCGGCCGCTTGGTTATTATCTCAGGCTATGTGATGGAATTTGAGTCCTTCAAACCGAGCTGACATTTTTAGGACAGCATTGCGATATGCTGCCATTTTCGGATCCTTGGCGTCAAAGTCTCCATTTATTTGGGATATTGCAAGGTTTGAATCCCCTCACACCTCTAGGCGTTGAATACCCATGGAGACTGCCATCCGGAGACCATGTAACAGGGCCTCGTATTCGGCTGCGTTGTTGGAGTCCGTGTACATTATTTGAAGTACGTACTGGACTGTGTCCCCGGTTGGGGACGTCAATACGACACCAGCCCCCAGTCCGGCCAACATTTTAGAGCCGTCAAAATGCATAACCCAATTGGAGTATGCGCCGTACTCTTTAGGGAGTTTGGCTTCAGTCCATTCAGCGATGAAGTCAGCCAAAACTTGTGACTTTATAGCTCGCCGAGGTTTGTAAGTTATATCGAATGGTAAGAGCTCAATGGCCCATTTTGCAATCCTGCCCGTTGCATCGCGGTTATTTATAATGTCATTGAGTGGTACTTCCGAGGCCACTGTTATCGAACACTCTTGAAAGTAGTGCCGGAGCTTCCGGGACGCCATGAACACCGCATATGCTATCTTCTGATAGTGCGGGTAACGGGACTTGCAGGGGGTTAACACAGTGGATACATAATACACTGGTTTTTGAAGAGGGAATTTGTGCCCTTCTGTCTCTCGTTCGACGACGAGGACCGCGCTTACAACTTGATGCATTGCTGCAATGTATAACAACATTGGCTCGCCCAGATTGGGCGCAGCCAGGACCGGATTTGTTGCCAATATGGCCTTTATTTCTTCGAGTCCGGCAGTGGCAGCATCCGTCCTCTCGAAGTGTTCGGTGCGCCTGAGGAGGCGATAGAGGGGCAACGCCTTTTCTCCTAGACGGGAGATAAAGCGGCTTAGAGCTGCCACGCATCCTGTTAATTTTTGTATTTGTTTGAGGTCTTTTGGAATGTCCAACTGTGATAGAGCTCGGATTTTAGCCGGGTTTGCTTCGATTCCTCTACCGGACACGATGAAGCCCAGCAGCTTTCCGTCTGGTACGCCGAAAATGCATTTTTCCGGATTCAGCTTGATGTCATATGCTCTGAGGTTGTCGAACGTGAGCCTCAAGTCGTCTACTAGAGTTTCGATGTTTTTGGTTTTGACGACTACGTCGTCTACGTATGCCTCGACTGTCTTGCCGATCTGGGTAGCCAGACATGTTTGAATCATGCGCTGATATGTTGCGCCGGCGTTTTTAAGTCCGAAGGGCATCGTGTTGAAGCAGAATGGTCCGTAAGGAGTGATGAATGCCGTGGCGGCTTGGTCTGCTTCCGCCATCTTGATTTGATGGTAGCCAGAGTATGCGTCGAGGAAGCACAATGAATCGTGTCGTGCGGTAGCATCGATAATTTGGTCGATGCGGGGGAGAGGGAAGGGATCCTTTGGGCAAGCCTTATTGAGGTCTTTAAAATCGACACAAAGGCGCCAGGATTTGTCCTTCTTTGGTACCATTACCAGATTTGCTAGCCAATCCAGATGTTTGATATCTCTGATGAATTCGGCTTCCAATAGTTTGGCTAGCTCTTCTCCCATTGCCTGTCTTTTGGGTTCGGAAAATCGTCGAAGAGCCTGTTTGACTGGCTTGGATCCTTTTAGGATGTTTAGGTTGTGTTCTGCCAATCTGCGTGGGATTCCGGGCATATCCGAAGGATGCCAGGCGAAAATGTCCCAGTTTTCTCGAAGAAATTCGCGCAGTGCGGCGTCTACTTCGGTGTTCAGTTGTGCCCCAATGGAGGCCGTCTTTGTTGGGTTCGTTGGATGGACCTGGAATTTTGTTATTTCATCTGCTGGTTTGAAGGAGGTGGACTTGGATCTTTTATCGAGTCTCACATCGTCCCTGTTCACCGTAGAGCGCAGCGCGGTGAGTTCTTCTGCTGCTAGGGCTTCGGATAGTGCCTCCAGGGCTAGTGCGGCTGTCTTGTTCTCGACGCGGAGTGCTATGTCCGAATCACTAGCGAGAGTGATTATTCCGCCGGGCCCGGGCATTTTGAGCTTCATGTACCCGTAATGAGGTACTGCTTGAAAAATTATGAATGCCTCTCGTCCTAATATAGCATGATATCCGATGTTGAACGGGGCCACTTGGAACATGACTTCTTCGGATCTGTAATTATCCGGCGAGCCAAACACCACATCGAGTGTGATTTGTCCGGTGCAGCGCGCTTCCCGGCTAGGGATTATTCCTCTGAAGGTTGTGCTGCTTCGCTCAATACGGCTCCAATCGATTTCCATTTTCCGCAGAGTTTCCTCGTAAATGAGGTTTAATCCGCTGCCGCCATCCATGAGGACTTTTGTCAGTCGAAAGCCGTCCACTATGGGACTAAGCACCAGTGCGGCTGGTGCTCTGGCTGTTCGGAATTTAGGCTCGTCGCTGGCGTTGAAGGTGATAGTTGTGTCGCTCCATGGATTTGCTGTTGCTATTTGGTAGACTTCGGCGAGTCCGCGGATCGTTCGCTTTCGCATATTGTTTGATGCGAAAGTCTCGAAGACTGTTGATACCGTACCGGTATTGTTGGAGTGGTTTTGCGGGGCTAGAAGCTCCTCGCCACTTTTGGCTACCTGCCGTAATATCCAACATGCTCGAAGGCTATGTGTTGGGACGGCTCCCTCTGTACTATGAAGCTTACAGGGTCCATTGAGCCATCGCTCCAGTACGGTTCCGTTTTGCGTATTGGGTTTTTGTTTTTTCGTTTTTGCATCTGGGGCCTGAGTGTAAGGCGCCCTTTTGCTGCGGACTGGGTTTGGGGCCGGATTATCCCAAAATTGATTTTCGGTTTTTTGGAAACTCTCCATCGCACAGTACTTTCGTACTATGGACGCCAGATCGGTGAAGCGTGTAATTTTGCGACGATCAATGGCGTTTAATATTCCCTTGTCCGTGCAATTATTGCAGAAGATTGAGATTGCGTTTTCCTCTCGGCAGTCCTTTATCCTGTCCATAACCAGGAGGAATCTAGCCCAGAAGTGATGTACTGTTTCAGCGGGCTCTTGCCGTATTAGAGATAGATCACATATGTCTGGGTGGGTGGGTGGACTAAAATCCGGATCCCTGCCCATCTTGGGGCTTAAAGGCCGAGGAGTTTCCGAATTCGGAAGCTTAGGTTGCTGGACACGATCCAGCGAGTCCGGAGCGATGCATGGTTTTAAGCTCAATGCTCGATTGAAGTCCGTCCCTCCGCGGAAATCCGGCATGGAGGGTTCGGGAATCCGGACATGACTAGTTTTCAATATAGGCGAAGAGTTGCCGTATTGCTCCTCCACCACTGCGACGTGGTGAGTGGCCTGGGGAGAGTTAATCTCCCTCAGATCGGTTTTAAGCCCAATCCGATTGTAGTCTGTAGCGACTCCCAGGGCGGCGATGCGATCCAAGAACTCATTAACAGACGCGAGCTCTATTGGATCCAACTGTTCGGCAGCTTTCGAGCTGACGCGAAGATTGCTCCTGACGACTTGAGAGGTCATTGTCGAAGCGGCGGCCAGACAGGCGGTCATAAGAAAACCACCTAGCCGAATAGTTTGGCCGGCGGCCAAGGCCCCTCCGGCGAAAACACCGTCTTTAAAGATGGGTGGAGGCATCCTCCCTATCGGTGACGACACAGAGGAACACTCAATGAAAGCACCAATGTCGGTGTCAAAACCGGCGGATCTCGGGTAGGGGGTCCCGAACTGTGCATCTAGGCAGATGGTAACAGGAGATGAGGGACACGATGTTTTACCCAGGTTCGGGCCCTATCAACGGAGGTAAAACCCTACGTCCTGCTTGATTAATATTGATGATATGGGTAGTACAAGAGTGGATCTACCACGAGATCAAGGAGGCTAAACCCTAATGCTAGCCTATGGTATGATTGTTGTAATGTATGTTGTCCTACGGACTAAAGCCCTCCGGTTTATATAGACACCGGAGGAGGCTAGGGTTACACAGAGTCGGTTACAATGGTAGGAGATCTACATATCCGTATCGCCAAGCTTGCCTTCCACGCCAAGGAAAGTCCCATCCGGACACGGGACGGAGTCTTCAATCTTGTATCTTCGTAGTCTTGGAGTCCGGCGGACAATGATAGTCCGGCTGTCCGGACACCCCCTAGTCCAGGACTCCCTCAGTAGCCCC
>NC_041383.1:696967936-696985448 GCF_002162155.2 Triticum dicoccoides | reverse complement strand
GACGGGGCCGTAGGGCTCCGGGGCGGCGGGATGGGGCAGCGGCGGTGCTCGACAACGGCGGTTCGGGCGCGGGTGAGTGGAGGCGCGGGGTGGAGAGGGGGTGAGAGAGAGGGGAGAGAGCCGTGGGGTGGGGCGGCTGTTACTAATTAGTGTGGGCACGTTCTTTGCCGTCCGCTAGCGGACGGCAAAGGGCACGCACAACAGAAGGGGGAGATGGCCGTAAGCTGGGCCCTTTCTTTGCCGTCCGCCAGCGGACGACAAAGGTCCGACAGGCAGATGGCAAAGATTAGGTTGATGGCAAATAGGCTGACCTAGCCACGCCGTGCCCTGTGGGGCCCACCTGGCTCTTTGCCAGAAGCAGCTGACGACAAATATCCTTTTGGCATCAACGCTATCTTTGCCGTCTGCTTCATGAAAGCGGACGACAAAGAGCCTCTTTGCTGTCAGCTGGCCGATGGCAAAGAGGAGGCAGACGGCAAAATGCAAGATTCCAGTAGTGACTACTCCACTCCATCCATATTTAAATACAAAGGCCACCAACAGTAGCCCTAGCAAAAATTGATCATGTTGCCTCCGTCCTGGTTTATTGGGCCCCTTTTTTTGTGCCACTTTTTATGTCATGCATAAATATTATGTTACTTACAAATATGGTCAAAAATTGGCATAAAATACGAAGGAGACCAATGGAAGTACTGGCACCCCATGATTTAACTACTCGCATGCGCGCAGTGGAGTAGTAATGTCTTTCTTCCGCCCTCACGTCCACTCAATTTGCATGCGCTGTATTAATTGACCATCAATGAAATGAAGGACTTTACACACGTCAAATTATCACATGGGGTGGATCTTTGTGCGTGTGCATGCGAGGGAATGAGTGCGTGCGTGGCATGCGTGCACATCTTCGCTTCGTTCATGTACCGCCAGTGTGGCTCAGAGAGTACGAGTACATTCTTCTGGAAGCAGCAGCACGTCATTGTGATCAATGCACACAAGGAGGTCGCGACAACGCCTCCACATGTGCCACATAGCTTCATGAACTGTAAGAGAGACATTGTGTGGCGTGCCATTGGAATTCTAATTTACATGTTTGCACGTACTCGAAGTACTAGTAAGGTACACGTGCATTGCACGCATCAGATTTGGCAACCAAATTATGAATAAATACCACACTATAGAATGTAAGCTCTCTATCATATATGCCTGATGTAGACCTTCGTTTAATTCTTATAGTTCATCTCATTCAAAATAAATTAGTTTTTAAAAAAATCAAGGGCCTCTTTGATTGGTAGGATTTCCAAAACGCGTGAATAGGAAAAACATGGGATTAGAGTGGAATGTCGTCTTGAGTCCTACAGGATTGTATGAGCGTTTGATTGTGCATAAAAAAACGCAGGATTCTTTCAAAGTGGTTTGAGTGGATGGGATGTTTCCTATGAAATCTAGTGCAAATGAATCCTTTGAATAATTTCTATGGTTTTCAATCCTACAAATCAAAAAACCAAGATAGGAAAAATTCCTAAGGATTAGAACCCTCCAAAATTCCTTTGAGAATCCTTTGAATCAAAGAATCCCTTAATCTATTTTATGATCCATGAAATTGTGCATTGTAAAGCATAAAGTAAAAAACAAATAATGGCAATTCAACTAGAAAAAAAGTTTGGGTAGTTATGATACGGAAGATTCTAGAACAAAGGAGAAGCACTTGTGTTTTGAGGTTTGTGCATTATGCTTAAGTGAAAACATGGAGTCTGCTAGATTGTACATGTGGAAAAATCCGGTGGGGGCTAGAAGATGGTGCGAGGGGCCAAGTGGAGGGAGACTATGAAGGAGGGCACAAGTGCGAGATCGATATTTGATGAGAGGGGGCAAGAACATGCGCTGTTGCGCGCTGTGGCGGAGCCATGAAAAATAAATGAGCTAGGGGGCCAAGCATTGCTAATCCTTTACGAGGAGGGCCAATTCATCAACTTAAACCATTTTACCAGCAATTGTCTAATGATCACATTCATATTAGCCTCGATATATAGTGATGTTAGGGGGTGGCAGGGCCCTTGCTGCCCCTGTCTTCGCCACTGTGTGCGCGTCTGAGAGATGAAGTGGAGGCATGGATGATGAGAGGGGGACGTTGGATATATAATTAATGTGGGCGTATTAGCTATGTAATCCTATATAGAGAGGTATAGATTGATCAGTTTGTGTGGAGAACTGTGAAAGACCTAGCTATATATACACACACATAGAGGAACATCGATCGTTGCGCATGCACGTGAGAGATAAAGAATGCCCGATATGATGGGGATGGGGAGGTGTGTGCGTGTGTGCATGCATGGGAGGCCGACCTGAAGAAAATGATTGCATGTGTGCGATGGATACTGCCGACTGGTACTGTGTGTGCATGCATGCACGAGAGAAAGTTAATGGTACAATTATAAAGATAAGGTGACTATGTGGGTGTAAAAGACTAGGTGACGTCATAATCAATGTAAAGTAGAATTCAAATATTTGAATAAGAGATCATGATGTTTGAAACCCATGCATGCATGAATATAACTGAGATATGCGTGGTGTGGCTTGGAAATGAGCATGTTGTATTGTATACACATTGAACAAGGTCAGACTTATTTGTATTTGAGATATCGATGGCAGACATTGTTTGTCCACATTGCATCCGTGCATGGACACACCATTCTAGTTGGAGATGATGGGTGGCTTTTGCATCACATATCTATATCTATACCCATATATATATATTATATTATATTATATTATATATTTTTTATATAGTGTGCGGACAACTTTAACTTTGAAATATGGTCGTTGGATGAGGCCAATCCGATGGTGAAGAGATGGCAAATTTGAGCACAACTCGCCATTGGATATCATCTAGATTCCACCAGATTTTGCCACATGTACAATCTAGAAGACTCCATGGCCAAACTCAAGCATACTGCATAAACCTCAAAACACAAGCACTTCTTCTTTGTTCTAGAATCTTCCGTATCAGAATTGCCCAAATGTTTTTCTACATGATTTGCCATTATTTGTTTTTACTTTATGCCTTACAATGCACAATTCCATGAATCTTAAAATAGATTAGCTTTCTTGTAAAAACTAGATCATTTTGAATGAAATGAACTACAAGAATTAAATGAACATCTACATCATGCATATATGACTCAAAGGTTACATCCTATAATGTGGTATTTATTCATAATTTGGCTCCAAATCTCATGCGTGCAATGCACGTGTACCTTACTAGTCTAAATGGTGTTTGTGTGTGTGTTCTGCTTGTTAAACACATTGTACGTAGTATATCATACATGGTTTAGATTCCGAACATCTAGCTAGAGCATACATGTACTATGATTTGAATTCAACATATATTCTATACATATATGTGAATTTGAGATCGTATGTACATGTAGTTCATATTTATGTAGGAATTTACTTCTCATATATTCATGTCATGTGTTGTGAAGGTAATATTTAGATGGTTGTATAACTAACCTGAGTACAATCCCATTCAAACAGGGAAAATGTACTAATTTACTCCATATGCTAGACAACACACATTGTTTTTTTATTGTTAAGGGAAGTGCAAATTGTTTTGGTACGGTACACGTTATTTTTGTTGTCCTGATTTTTTTAGTTTTTTTGTTGTATTTGAATGCATTTCTAGTAATATAGTAAAATGGGACATAGCTCTTTCTAGTGATGAGGTGCGAATTGTCTTTTTGGGTACACGTTAAGCTTGTTCTCCCAAAATTTCAAGCCGCGCCTTGTTATGCTGAAATTTCAAGCTAGCGTCTGTGTCTATCGTGCTGCGAAGCTCCCCCCTCTTCAACAAGCGCCTTGTTACCCCGAAATATTTAAGATATATCTTTGTCTCGTTGTGCTCCGACAACTCCCTGCATCTCAACCCGCGCCTTTCTATTCCAAAATTACAACGCGCGTGAAAACTCCGACCTCCTGTGAAATCCGGACACACGAAATGCCCGTGATACCCCTGAACCGAAAGAACCGCCTAGGTCAAATTGGTGGGGTACTTTCGTAACTTACCCCACATTTCAGACAAGCACGTCCCTAAGCCATGGTTCCCCTCTCCCATCCCATCCGCCCACCCATTCGTACACTGAGGCCGCAAAAACCCGCGGAGCCCCACACCCTCCTCCGTTCGCCACCCAGCTGGAGCCTCTTCCCCGACGACGTCGTCCATAGCAACACCTCAACGTCCCTCATCCACCGTACCAGATGAGGATCTGTCGTCGATCTCGTCCTCCCGCCGGTTTAGCGACCCCATCCACCACCTCCAAGGAGCCGCCCTGACGTCCCCCTCGTCTTTCGCACCACCTCCATTCCCACACCGCCGTCTTCACCTGCACCATCGAAAGAGCATCATCATCACCGTTTCCTCAGATGAAGCTGAGGCCTAATGGGCGCCACCAAAGAGGTTGTACACTAATCGCCGCATTTCCTTCTTGATTCAATCTCACGGTGCTACCGGTGCTCGGTGATGGATTCATGTATCTAGGGTAGGGTCATAGGCCTGACCTAAACGTCCTACCCAAGGGCACTCTTAGAAGAGATCATCTTCCAGTCGACCAAAGAGGAACCCACTCGACTGACTGGAAGGATTCGACCATGGAAGACTCACTCGACCATGAAGATACACTCGACCACCAGAAGGTCAGAAGGCACTCTGCAACGCAACGGCTTGTAATTGAATATACTTAATGATAGTTAAGACACTTTATGAGGGGCGTTACCAGTAACGCCCCAGGCTTAATGTACTTTAACCTCTCCATTATGTGGGCTGGCTGGGGTCCTGGCGCACTCTATATAAGCCACCCCCCTCCACAGATAGAGGGGTTCGCACTCTTGTAATACCTACACTGATAATCCACTCGACCGCCTCAGGGCTCCGAGACGTAGGGCTTTTACTTCCTCCGAGAAGGGCCTGAACTCGTACATCGCTTGTGTTCACAACCTCTCCATAGCTAGGACCTTGCCTCTCCTTACCTACCCCCCACTCTACTGTCAGACTTAGAACCACGACAGTTGGCGCCCACCGTGGGGCCGGTGTTTTAGCGATTTTGTGGAGAAGTTGCGGTACTTCCGAGTACTTTCATCATGATGACTACTGGAGTTTTGGTTGAGGGGCGCGAGATCCGTCTCGGCGCTCTCACCTTTGTCGCCGACGATTCTGCGTGGCTCCAGGAGGCTCCACTCGACATCGAGGCGCTCCCCGTCCGCGGGGCGACGCACTTTCGCGCATGTGTCCGCGGCGTTCTTCTGCGGCAACCGTCGACCCCATATCGGTCGACTCCCCTATCGGTCGTTCACCCAGTCTCCGGCCAATCGAGACTCCAGCGGTGGGTGAAGCACGCGGTGGCTCGCTAGACAGCCACCGCCCAGGTCGCGGCAAATTAGCCCGACGAGTCCCTCAACGGCCTGTTCGATCTGTCGACTGGCTCCGTAGAGACTGCATCCGAATGCGATAGCAGTGATCCAGCGGAGGAAATCCTCATGGTCGACAGCCCTCGCAGTCCTCCCGGCTTCGCCCATGGTGGCGGAGCGGCCGGTGGAGGCGACCCCGCGCAAGAGCACGAAGAGTACCAGCCCGAGACACTCGACTCTCTGTAGAGAGAAGAGCTTCGCCGCAGGAACATGGATGCCCTGCATACTCCCATCGCGGGAGAAACCCCCGAGGCTCGCACCTTGGAGGAGGCACGTTTGGCCAATGTGGCTGAACGCGCTCGCTTGGAGAATCTTCAACGAGCACTCGACGAGCGCGCGCGGCAACGAATTCCTGAAGCCAGTCGACGTCGTCTCTTCCCGCCGACTCAGGTATACCGCACGCCAATTCAGAATTTAGCAGCTGCAACCCGCATAGCAGAGTCCATCCAGCCTTCTCAGTCAGAAGCTGGGAGAGGCTTGTTGCAGATCAGAGATTTACTCCGAGCCGCAGGAGACCAGAACTCAGCCGTGTCGCAGTCACGCAACAGAATTCACAGTCGATCCGTCGCTGCGAATACTGTTCAGTCGGCTCACAGTCCCAGATCGCCTCCGCGGCGAGAAGGGCGCGACGGCCGGCGAGAGCAGTATGGAGACCGGGATGACAGGCGTCGAGTGCCCCTTTCCCCTCCGAGGGAAGGGTCGTACGCTCCTCGGCGGCAGGATGACAGACGTTAGTTCAGTACAGGGCGAAGAGTTCCAGTCGACCCCAGGGAACCAGGCTTCGACGCACGATCCATTATCGTGCAAGGCTTGGTCGACCGGAACAGAGCCCATCGTGGCGGACCCGAGAGAGATGCACCCACAAGCAGTCGAGTGCATGTTTCTGGTCCGAAGTGTTTTAGCAGGGCTATCAGAGCCGCAGTAATCCCCCCCAATTTCAGATTGGCAACAGGAGTCAGTAAGTTCACTGGAGAATCCAAGCCTGAAACTTGGCTTGAAGATTACCGAGTGGCTGTTCAGATTGGTGGTGGGAATGATGAGGTGGCCATGAAGCATTTGCCCCTCATGTTGGAAGGTTCTGCCAGAGCATGGCTGAATCAGTTACCTCCTAGCAGTATATACACTTGGGAAGATTTGTCCCGAGTGTTCATCAGAACTTTTGAAGGAACCTGCAAATGACCGGCTGGCTTGACAGAGCTGCAAGTCTGTGTGCAGAAGACCAATGAGACTCTCCGAGAGTACATTCAGAGGTGGATCACTCTGCACCATACTGTGGAAAATGTGTCAGACCATCAGGCAGTTTGCGCCTTCAAAGATGGCGTCAAGAACAGAGAATTGAGTCTGAAGTTTGGTCGAACCGGCGACATGACCTTGAGTCGAATGATGGAGATTGCTACCAAGTACGCCAATGGCGAGGAAGAAGACCGACTCCGAAGTGGCAAGTACAAGCCAAGTCAGTCGGAAAAGGGAAATTCCAGTCGGAAGCAGAAGCGGAAAGCCGAGCCAGCAGCTCCTGGAGAGGCCCTGGCCGTGACTCAGGGGAAGTTCAAGGGGAAGCCGAAAGGATCCTGGAATCCTAAAAAAGTTAAAGATAAAGAAGGCAATGACGTGATGGATATGCCATGCCATATTCACACAAAGAAAGATGAAGAGGGCAACATCATTTACCCAAAGGACACCACTCGCCAATGTCGACTCCTGATCCAGCAGTTTCAGGGAAAACAGTCTAAGGACAAGGAGAAGGAGCCAGACAAGGCCGGAGACAAAGAGGACAGTGAGGAAGAATATCCGCATGTCAACTCCACTCTGATGATCTTCGCGGATGTGGAAAGCAAGAGTCGACTGAAAGTCATTAACCGTGAGGTGAACATGGTTGCCCAAGTAAAGCCAAGTTATGTGAAGTGGTCCCAAACACCCATCACGTTCGACCAATCTGACCATCCGACTCATGTAGCCACCCCTGGGCGGCAAGCGTTGGTGGTCGATCCAATTGTCGAAGGCACTCATCTGACGAAAGTGCTGATGGATGGTGGTAGTGGGCTGAACTTGTTATATGCAGATACATTGAAAGGGATGGGCATTCCGATGTCCCGACTGAGCGCCAGCAACATGAGTTTCCACGGAGTCATACCAGGGAAGAAGGCCAACTCACTCGGCCAAATAGCTCTGGACGTGGTTTTTGGTGATTCCAAGCACTTTCGCAAGGAAAAGTTGACCTTTGAGGTTGTGGATTTTCAGAGCGCATACCACGCCATTTTGGGGAGGCCAGCCTACGCACGATTCATGGCTCGACCATGTTACGTGTACCTCAAACTGAAAATGCCAGGTCCCAAGGGAGTGATCACTGTCACCGGCGATCGGAAAAAGGCAGAAGAGTGCTTTCAGAAGGGCTCGAAGATTGCCGATTCCCAAGTGACAGCGGTTGAATTCGAAGAATACAAGCAAAACGCAGATCCGAGTGATTTGTTGCGATCAAAGAAGCCGGCCACAGAATCTGCATTTCAGTCGTCTGGTGAGACGAAGCCAGTCCATATTCACCCGACTGATCCCAATGCAGCCCCGACCCACATCTCCACGACACTCGACCCGAAATAGGAAGAAGCGCTCATCCAGTTCCTCCGTGAGAACTGGGACATTTTCGCATGGAAGCCAGCTGACATGCCAGGTGTTCCCAGGGGACTGGCTGAGCATCGCCTCCGAGTCGACAAGTCAGCAAAGCCAGTCAAAGAGCATCTTTGGCGGTCCGCCGTTCAGAAGAGAAAAGCTATTGGTGAAGAAGTGGCTCGACTGTTGGCAGCAGGATTTATCCGAGAGATATACCACTCCGAGTGGCTCGCTAATGTTGTCATGGTTCCCAAGAAAGACAACTCGCTCCGCATGTGCATTGATTTCAAGCACATCAATCGGGCCTGCCCGAAGGATCATTTTCCTCTCCCCCGCATAGATCAAATTGTTGACTCGACCGCGGGATGTGAGAGATTGTCCTTTCTAGATGCATATTCTAGGTATCATCAGATCCGTCTGTATGGGCCCGATGAAATAAAAACAGCTTTCATCACTCCATTCGGGTGCTTCTGCTATATCACCATGCCATTCGGCCTCAAGAATGCCAGAGCCACATTTATGCGAATGATTCAGAAGTGTCTTCTCACTCAAATCAGTCGGAATGTGGAAGCGTATATGGATGATATCGTCGTTAAGTCGCGAAAAGGTTCCGACCTGCTTGCCGACCTCGCCGAAACATTTGCCAACCTCAGAAGGTACGATATCAAGCTCAATCCGTCAAAGTGCACATTCGGAGTCCCTGGTGGAAAATTACTCGGTTTTCTCGTTTCCGAACGAGGGATCGACGCTAATCCTGAGAAGATCGGCACTATTCTCCGAATGAAACGCCCTGTGCCAGTGCACGACGTCCAGAAGCTTACTGGATGCTTGGCCGCATTAAGTCGATTCATCTCATGACTCGGTGAAAAGGCATTGCCTCTTTACCGACTGATGAAGAAGGCTGACAAGTTCGAGTGGACTCCAGAAGCTGATGCAGCGTTTGCCGAGCTAAAAGCTCTGCTCTCCACCCAGCCGGTGCTTGCTGCTCCAATCAGCAAAGAGCCTCTGTTGCTTTATATTGCAGCCACTGGACAAGTCGTCAGTACAGTGCTTACGGTCGAGCGGGAAGAGGAAGGAAAGACCTTCAAAGTTCAGCACCCGGTGTATTATTTGTCTGAAGTCTTGACTCCATCCAAGCAGAGATATCCTCATTATCAGAAGCTTGTGTATGGCATATACATGACCACGAAGAAGGTTGCTCATTATTTCTCTGATCATTCTATCACAGTCGTCAGCGACGCCCCTTTATCAGAGATTCTGCACAACAGAGACGCAACCGGTCGAGTGGCGAAATGGGCGATTGAACTTCTTCCCCTTGATATCAAATTTGAGGCAAAGAAAGCCATTAAGTCCCAGGCTATAGCGGATTTCCTCGCCGAGTGGATTGAACAACAGCAGCCGACTGAAGTTCACTCGGAGCATTGGACCATGTTCTTCGATGGCTCTAAGATGCTGAATGGTTCTGGTGCTGGGGTGGTTCTGGTTTCCCCCAGAGGAGATAAGCTTAGGTATGTGCTCTAGACTCACTTTGATTCCTCCAACAATGAGGCAGAGTACGAGGCCCTCTTATATGGATTGCGCATGGCCATCTCACTCGGCGTGAGTCGCCTGATGGTCTATGGCGACTCAGATTTAGTGGTCAACCAGGTGATGAAGGAGTGGGACGTGAGAAGCCCAGCCATGACTGGATACTGCAATGCAGTGAGGAAGCTGGAAAAGAAGTTCGAGGGATTGGAGCTCCATCACATCCCCCGACTGAAAAATCAAGCAGCAGATGATCTGGCGAAGATAGGTTCCAAAAGAGAAGCCATTCCGAGTGGTGTGTTTTTGGAGCATATACACACTCCGTCAGTTAAAGAAGATCCCTTCACAGAGGAAACTCCACAGCCTAAGAGTGCCACAGACCCGACTGAGGTTGAGGTCCCAGCGGTGGTCGACTTGGTCATGTAAGTTTTAGTGATCACTCCAGACTGGACAATTCCATACATCGCATATATTCTGAGAAAAGAGCTCCCAGAAGATGAGGAAGAGGCTCGACAGATCGTCCATCGATCCAAAGCCTTTACCGTTATTAAAGGACAGCTGTATAGAGAAAGCCCGACTGGAGTTGGTCAAAAATGCATAACGCCGGAAGAAGGTCGAGTCATACTCAATGACATCCACTCGGGGACCTATGGCCACCATGCGTCCTCTCGGACCATTGTAGCCAAAGCATACCGAGCCGGATTTTACTGGCCTAGGGCGAATGAGATGGCGAAAGAAATAGTGGACAAGTGCGAAGGATGTCAGTTCTATTCCAATATGTCACACAAGCCTGCGTCAGCCCTGAAGACCATTCCACTCGTCTGGCCTTTCGCAGTATGGGGGCTGGACATGGTCGGTCCCTTGCGAATAGGTCAGAGCGGTTTCACGCATGTACTGGTAGCAGTCGACAAGTTCACCAAATGGATTGAAGCTAAGCCAATCAAGAGTCTTGACGCCGGTACTGCTGTTTCCTTCATCAGAGAGCTGACGTTCAGATATGGGGTCCCGCACAGCATTATCACGGATAATGGGTTGAATTTTGACTCGGAAGAATTCAAGGATTTCTGCAACGCTCAAGGCACGCGAGTCGACTACGCTTCAGTTGCCCATCCACAGTCGAATGGACAAGCAGAACGGGCCAACGGGTTAATCCTCAAGGGTCTGAAGCCCCGACTGATGCGAGATCTCAAGCACGCGGCTGGAGCTTGGGTCGATGAACTCCCTTCAGTGCTTTGGGGTTTGCGGACCACGCCTAATCGGTCGACCGGAAGAACTCCATTCTTCTTGGTCTATGGAGCTGAAGCAGTCCTACCGAGTGATCTTCTTCACAATGCTCCCCGAATTGAACTTTACAATGAAGCAGAAGCTGAGCAAGCGCGTCAAGATGCAGTCGACCTCTTAGAAGAGGAAAGGGAGATGGCTCTGATCTGCTCGACCATCTACCAGCAAGACTTGCGTCGTCTTTACGCCAGAAATGTGAGAGGTCGAGCCTTCCAGGAAGGGGATCTGGTCCTTCGGGTGGATCAGCAGAAACAACATAAGCTCGCTCCCTCCTGGGAAGGACCCTTCATCGTCACAAAGGTTCTCCACAACGGGGCATATCGTCTCTACAACGTCGAACACAATATCGAAGAGCCCCGAGCTTGGAATGCAGATATGCTCCGCCCGTTTTACACTTAAAGTTTTTCACTCGGATGAGTTGTAATAAAATACTTCTGTAGTTCATGGGCTTCGAAATAATAGTGTCATAATTCCTTCATAGTTTTTGTCACTCTTTATTTTTGTCCAGTAAAATTTTCCCCCAGTGGGTGGCTTAGTCGCGAATCCGTTTCGCCTAAGTTTGTACAAATCCTACCGAGTGGTAAGTCAGACTTCCACTCGGAGGCTTAGCCGCGAATCCGCTTCGCCTAAGTTATAAAAATCCTACCGAGTGGCAAGCCAGACTTCCAGTCGGAGGCTTAGCTGCAGCCCAGTGCTCGCCTAAGTTATAAAAATCCTACCGAATGGCAAGCCAGACTTCCACTCGGAGGCTTAGCTGCAGCCCAGTGCTCGCCTAAGTAACTAAAAATCCCACCGAGTGGCAAGCCAGACTTCCACTCGGGGGCTTAGCTGCAGCCCAGTGCTCGCCTAAGTAACTAAAAATCCTACCGAGTGGCGAGCCAGACTTCCACTCGGAGGCTTAGCTGTAGTCCAAGTACTCGCCTAAGTACAATGTACGCTCGCAAGGAGGATGAGGTGCAGGTCGACTGTGACCCTCTCCTCCGAGCTACACCATAAATAACATGTGTGCTCGCAAGGAGGACGAGGTGCAGATCGACTGCGACCCTCTCCTCCGAGCTACACCATAAGTATGATGTGCGCTCGCAAGGAAGACGAGGTGCAGGTCGACTGCGACCCTCTCCTCCGAGCTTCGACACAAATACAACGGAAATCCTACCGAGTGAAGAGCAAACCTCTCACTCGGGGACTAAGCTGCAGCCCAGTGCTCGCCTAAGATATAAGAAATCCTACCAAGTGAAGAGCAAACCTCTCACTCGGGGGCTTAGCTGCAGCCCAGTGCTCGCCTAAGGTATAAGAAATCCTACCGAGTGAAGAGCAAACCTCTCACTCGGGGGCTTAGCTGCAGCCCAGTGCTCGCTTAAGGTATAAGAAATCCTACCGAGTGAAGAGCAAACCTCTCACTCGGGGGCTTAGCTGCAGCCCAGTGCTCGCCTAAGGAATAAGTCGACTGTCGTAGGCATCTCGCTGTGAACCTGCAAAGGGCAATTCAAGCCAAAAGCAATCATATCCAAACATCCAATCCAAGTTTAGGTCGATACCTAAAGGAACCGAGAGTGCTCAGGCACTAAGCCTGTTAAGGTTTTATCGGTTACAATTCCACTCGGCATACCGAGGCAAATTTAAAGTGTAAGACTCAAAGAAAGTTTTTTACCCCTCCTGTGGAGGGCTGGAAGGAGCGACGAACTCGTCAAGGTCGATCCCATCTGCGATCCGTGTAGCAGCAGCAATGAAAGTCTCCATGAAGGACCTGAAGTCGTGCTTCTTGGTGTTGGCCACTCGGAGAGCCGCCAGCTTATCTTCTCGTGCATCCTTGCAGTGGACTCGCGCCAGGCACAGGGCGACATCTGCGCCACACCGAGCCGAGGACTTCTTCCACTCCTGCACTCGGTCAGGGACGGCGTTCAGTCGAGCCATCAACGACTCGAGGTCATTTTGGAGTGTCGCCCCGGGCCAGAGCGTCGAGTCGATGCGGGACGTAGCAACCTTCAGCCTTGCGAGGTAATCCACGACAGCGGCAACACGGGACTCCAGTCGGAAGACGTTCATGGCAACTTCATCATTCACCGGAGAATTGACAGGGTCAAGGTTCGACTCCAACTGGCTGGTTTCTTCTTCAAAGTTGCGACAGAATTCTGCAAAGACAAAACCCCGAGTCAAGACAATGGTCAGATGGGAACATAACAGTTGGAAGAATTGGTCGAGTGAAAAAGACTACCTTCGAGCATAAGGAACAATTTCTTAGCAAGACCACCCAGGAAGCCTTCCAGGTCATTCTTCTTCCCGGTCAACTGGTAGATCTTCTCAGTCAGAGTGGTCTTGTCAGCTTTCAGTCGGTCAACATCCTTGGTGGCAATGGCCAGAGCAGCCTTCAGATTGGTGTTATCCTGTTCGAGCTTGGTGACTGAGGCTAACTTTTCGTCGGCAAGCTTGATCTTCTCAGACAGCTCAAGCTCCTTCTTCCTTTGGGCCTCCTTCACCTTGCCTGTAAATTACAGTAAAGTCAGATTTGAAACAAATGAGGGGAGAAAGGAGTCGTCGAAGTCTCACCAAACATACCTTTGGTCTCCTCCTTCGCTTTCGTCTGATTCTCCTGCACTAGCTTCAAGTCCAACTCGAGCTGAATATGCTTCTGCTCCAGTTCAGTATAGCGCGCCGCAAGATCACAGGATTTCTACGAAGAATCAATCGACAAAATGTCAAAGATGGTTCACTTCCGAGTGAACAGAGAACAATCATACGTTTCTAAGACCACAGTCGAATACAAGCATTCGACCGTAGTCTCGGGGACTACACCCAGTGGGTGCACTCAGCGTGCCCCCACTGGTCCTATTCAAGACAGAGTCGACCAGTCGACCAAAAAAAAAAGTCGACCAGTCGACCCAAGTTTCTTCAGACTGTAATCAACTGCCAGCAGTAGACCACAGTCTCGGGGACTACACCCAGTGGGTGCACTCAGCGTGCCCCCACTGGTTTCAGAAACCCACTCGTTCTAAGTCGAGTGATGATCAATATTTACTTGTAAAGCCTAAGGCCGACTGCCAGCAGTCGACCTTAGCCTTGGGGACTACACCCAGCGGGTGCACTCAGCGTGCCCCCGCTAACCCGGAGTTTTTATCAACACACCCAGTGGGTGACTGCTATGAATTCCAGAAAGAAAAGTTTTGATAGCATATCCTAACAGAACAGGCGGTGGTCGACTGACCTGAACGTTGCTTTGAAGGGCGGAGCTGGCGTCGTAAGCTGCTTGGCTTGCATCCCGGACGATCTTCACCTGCTCCATCATGATCCCTGCTTGGCGTATCGCCTCCTTAGCAGCATTAGCTTGGTCCTCTGGGACGTGGTGCGTGGCGAAGAGCGAAGGCTGACCAGCACTCGACGAAGTGGGTCGAGCACTCGTCAACGGTACCGCGAAGGACACGGTATGTCGAGTGCTGGCCTCCCCTTCCGTCGCAACAGTCTCGGGCGCCGTCACATCTTGGGCTGCTTTGCCAGTAGATGCCTTCCTGCTCCTCCTATACCTCAATGGTTCCTCATCCTCATCATCGTCATCGGGAAGGGTGATAATGTCATTGGTTGGAGCTTCAGAAAAGAATCAAAGTTAGAAACTATGAGTCAGTCGACTAAGAACAGAATTAAAGATGCAGTACCGGGATTTGAGGTCGCCGCGTCCTCCATCTCATGGTCCTCGGCCTTGCCTGAGGTTTCGGAAGTCGCAGCACTGAAGTTCCAAAGAATCAGTCGACCGATTCAAGTATCAACCAGAGACAAAACTTGTACAGAACAAGAAGACTTAAGTGATTTGTTTACGCTGATATGGTGGGGATGGACACCTTCATTTTTGGCAAAGGCTTGGTTGGCCTCGATGGAGCTACCTTCGACTGCTTCGGCGCCTTCTCAGTCGGCACCGGAGAAGCGGTCCGAGGGCGTTTGGTCGACTGCGAGGCAGTCGCAACTCCCTTACCGCGTTCAGCCGAAGGGTCGTGCACAAGTTTCGACCGCCTTTCCGAGCGCGGTGGTGCAACCTCCTCCTCTTCCTCCTCTTCTTCATCCTCATCATCATCGTCGTCGTCATCGTCATCCTCAGCAGCGTCTGAATCCCACTCTTCTTGGCTCTCGCCCCCGCTGGCTTCTCCCTCCTCAGTCGGAGCCTGAGCGCCATTGGGCATTGAGTATAGCTCAATAAGGGCCTGGAAATGTCAAGGCAGAGCTCAATCGACCAAATTACAGAAGCACATTCGACAGATATACAATGGAAAGCAGAGCAAATGTACCTTGTCTGGAACGCTATTATGGTCAAGTGGAGAAATCCTCCGGGATCCGCGAGGGTTGTCCTTGTTCCCAGTGATCGCGACCATCCATCTTTCCACTATGGCGTCGTCGACTGCCTCCGGGTGGACGCGAGTCTCGTCTTCGGTTCCGCAGTACAGCCACATGCAGTGGCTCTGGAACTGAAGAGGCTGGATTCGCCTCCGAAGAAAAACCTCCAAGAGGTCCATGCCAGTCACACCGTCCCGAACCAGCTGTACCACGTGATCCATCAACATCTTCACATCAGCTCTCTCCTTTGGAACCACCTTCAGGGAGGAGGGTTTGTTCACTCGACTCATGGTGAATGGAGGAAGACCACTCGACTGTCCCGGCGTCGACTCATTCTGACAGTAGAACCAGGTCGACTGCCAGCCCCTGACCGACTCGGGAAAAGACATAGCTGGGAAGGTGCTCTTATTCCTCACTTGTATTCCTAGGCCCCCGCACATCTGAACTACTTGGGTCTTCATATCACCGGGACTTGCTTTCTTCACAGTCTGAGAGCGACATGTGAAGATATGCTTGAACAAACCCCAGAGCGGTCGACAGCCCAGGAAGTTTTCGCACATAGACACAAATGCAGCAAGATACGCGATGGAGTTTGGAGTAAAATGGTGGAGCTGGGTTCCAAAGAAGTTCAAAAAGCCACGAAAGAAAACACTCGGCGGCAGGGAAAATCCTCGATCAACATGGGTGGCCAGGAGCACACACTCACCCTCTTCCGGCTGAGGCTGCCACTCTTTGCCAGGAAGCCTTGCGGCGCCGTGGGGGATCAGCCCATCGTCGGCCATATCGAGGAGATCCTTCTCCCTGATGGTCGACTGGATCCAATCTCCCTGGACCCAGCCCTTCGGCAAGCGGGATCTCGATGAGGAACCGCTGCGGCTGGTGGATCTCCCCTTCGCCTTCTCGGCCGCCGACGCCTTTTCCGCCGCCGACGCCTTCTTCGCGCGTTCCAGCACCGCCGTCTTCTCTTTTCCCATGACCGCCGGCGGAGTGCGCGAGAGAGGGGGTAGCAGGAGCAGCAGCAGTTGCGGTGGGCGGAGACGAAGAGAGCAGAGGAGGAAGAACGGGGTACTGTGCAGGAACCCTCACAAGTTGCATTTATAACATCCCTTCCGAGTGGATGACATGTGGACCCGAGCAATCCAATCATATCCCGAAACAGTTGCACTGCATGATACGCGGCGGAAAAAGCGGCGCGGAGATCGAGGCGTCCCTGTCATGTCCCATCCGAGCGCCGCGGTCCGTTCCGCTTCGCGCGCTTCCCCAAATTTCGTATTCCGCGGAATCCGCAACTGGCAGATCGACCTGCCAAGTGCGAAATTTCTTACGATCCGTCGTTCGGGAACAGCGAAGTATAAAAGGTCACTCGAGTAGAGAACAAGAATGGATCGAGTCGACTGAAGAAAAGTTGCTCGTTATCAACAAAGAAGATCTTGATCCAGAACAACACATAGCCAGTATGCAAAAGACAATCAGAAACAGCGTCAACTCCTTCCTCACTCAAGCCTCAATCCATTCGGGGGCTAATGATGGATTCATGTACCTAGGGTAGGGTCATAGGCCTGACCTAAACGTCCTACCCAAGGGCACTCTTAGAAGAGATCATCTTCCAGTCGACCAAAGAGGAACCCACTCGACTGACTGGAAGGATTCGACCATGGAAGACTCACTCGACCATGAAGATACACTCGACCACCAGAAGGTCAGAAGGCACTCTGCAACGCAACGGCTTGTAATTGAATATACTTAATGATAGTTAAGACACTTTATGAGGGGCGTTACCAGTAATGCCCCAGGCTTAATGTACTTTAACCTCTCCATTATGTGGGCTGGCTGGGGTCCTGGCGCACTCTATATAAGCCACCCCCCTCCACAGATAGAGGGGTTCGCACTCTTGTAATACCTACACTGATAATCCACTCGACCGCCTCAGGGCTCCGAGACGTAGGGCTTTTACTTCCTCCGAGAAGGGCCTGAACTCGTACATCGCTTGTGTTCACAACCTCTCCATAGCTAGGACCTTGCCTCTCCTTACCTACCCCCCACTCTACTGTCAGACTTAGAACCATGACACTCGGTCCTGAGCCGACACGGCGCGGCTCCATCCACGGCGGCGTCATCGGCCACTTCCTCATGGTGTCGCTCCCTCGGCGGTGACGTCCACATCAATAGGAGCTGCTGCAGCTTTAGCTCTAGCTCGCGCTGCTGCTCTGCTCTTGCTCTTGGTCCCCTCCTTGGTCTGCTCTTGCTATTGCTCTTGCTCTTGCTCTTGCTGCTGCTCTCGCTCTTGCTCTTGCTTGCGATGCTGCTCCGATTTAGCTACACTTCAGTC
>NC_041383.1:696945008-696967666 GCF_002162155.2 Triticum dicoccoides | reverse complement strand
GGGGCGGCGGCGGACCGGCGGTGGGGAGTGGTTTCGAGGCGGGCGGGGCGGCGCACCGCCGGCCGCGGGTGGCGGTTTGGCCGGTGGTGGCTGGCGGCTCAGGGTAGCCTCACCTGATGCTGCTACACGACTAGCTGCCCCGGCTCTCGCACGCGTTGCTGCTGCTGCTACTGCTTTTCTGCTATTAGTGCATTTAGTTTCGACAGAAAAATTCAGTTTCGATAGTTAAGTTCAGTTTCGACAGTTAAATTCAGTTTAGACAGTTAAGTTCAGAGATGAGCGGCTGATGTATTTTACATCTAGCACTTTGTGGTTATGTATTTTACGTCATCTATTGGAGATGCTATTATGATTCCACTCAGGTTAACGTTGTCTCTCTTGTCCTACTTCAGCCTCGGTATCATACAACTCATCGGAGCTGCTCCAACGATGAAACCCTCCAACACAGTGGAGCAGTACCCCGGGCTCCATCTCCAGACGCGTAAGATATTCTTCCCCTCCTCCGACAGCCAAGTCAGCCGGGTCATCCTCACCGACCAACCCAATCACGTTGAGATCGACATGGCTTCGCCAATGAGGTTGTACACTTCTTGCATCTCTTTTTTACTCTACATGTTATATATATTGTCCACTGAGCACACACAGTAACGTGAAATACGATTAGTTTCTCCTACTATATGACAAGCAGTGAGGTACAAGGCAAGTTAGCTATCTGTGATGGACTCTCTTGAACGCCATCATTATTAATCTCTGCGCATTTGAGCTGTGCATTTGTCGATGGGCCTAGGAGTTGAGCTAGTAGGGCAGTGCCTGGGTCCAAAGTAATAGAAGTAGCACAAAAACATTTTTTGAGTGTAGGATTTTCTTTGCTCAAGCCTGCCTACTAGAATCGCCAATGCCTGAAAGGAAAAGTGAAGGAAAAACATAGGAATTGGAAAGTTTCCTATGGTACTACTATTCATGAATTTGGTTCAAAGGAATGGAGCAAAGGAAAACCGTAGGATTTGTTCCTTTAGTATCTCCTTGAAAGAAAAACCGTAGGAATTTTAATTTCCACTTGTCGTCCTTTTCAAAATCCTATTCATGAAGCACAAGACTAAGAGATAGTAGCATAATAGCATTATAACTGTACATTTTCTTGTGGTTTGACTTAATCTCACCTTGCTTCTTTGCATCTTGTGATCTTCCAATTCTTGTGAATCAAACACCCAGATTGGCATAAATCCTGTGTTTTTAAATTCGTTGTTTTGCACGTGCATTCCTATCCTATTCCTGTCTATTTCCTGTCCCTGCATTGTTAGAATCCTCAAATTCAAACAAGCCCTTACACAATTACTTCTGTTACAGATATGTGTCAAAGAAAACCTTGTGTGGTTTGTCCTGCTCCTGCTGCGCTGTGTTCCACCCCAGCTCAGCTGCTCCAATGATGAAAGGGTTCACCACAACAGGGATCCGCTCTCCAGACTATCTTTCGCCGCCTCAGATCTTCTTCCCTGCTGCCGGTAGCCACGACAACTGCATTACCATCATCAACTGAGCAGATGACCTTGAGGACTACACGGGTCCGCAAGAGAGGTCGCACTCTTCCGTATCTGCTTATGTTATACATCGCTTAATATGATGACAGGCTGCTATATCATCGTGTTCACCTATTAGACTCCGAGTTAGGTCCAAACTAAAGCTGAAACACGAGTTTTTAAATGGTTGTGGGGTACATATTGGGGCAGCAATCAGTACTATCTGTCTACTATCTGGTTAATCTCGGGTGTCTACTATGTGTTTCATGTTGGGTGCAAACAAACATTAAAGGAGCCATTATCTGTATTTTTTAACTAAAGCTATTATCTGCCTGCTATCATTGGTTTTGGGTCTATCCACAGTTTGTTACCATCACTCTGGATTTGTGCATGTACTCCTTACATAATATCACTATGTTTTATTCCTATGCATGTCAGTTAATGTACATAATGGAACTGAACATGTAGAGCAAAAGAGACGAGCCTTGTGTCGCAATAAAATTTCATGCAGACGTCGCTCCATGGTGGGTGCAAAGGCAGCCCCCCTCCACCCATTTCAGATTGTAATCAAGAGGAAGATAACTGTTCTGAGGGGGATTCAGAAGGAGAAGACCACTCTTATTTACCCCTTGAGGTCTTCGCTCTAACTTGGCATGCTGATGTTGGTTGCATATGGTGCCTTGTATTGCTTACTAGATACATCAAATATGTCATCTGCTTAGTTTAGACATGCTTTGTGTCAATGCCATCTGTTTAGTTTCTTTATGGTATATGTGAATCATGCAATGCCATCTTGTTTAGCCAGACATCATATATGTGAATTTTGCAATGCCACCCTGGTTAGCCAGACATCTTATATGTCAATTATATCATTCCATCATTTTTTTATTACGTGTTAAATTTGTCAATAAGTTTAGTACATTCAATTACTCTTCCTGTGCATCAGCCATTCGACACGGTCATGAAAAAATCTGAAGTGGAAACAAGGTCTTTAGAGCAGACAATGCTATTTGAAGAAGCGCATGTCTTGATGGCTACTGATAGCTCCTCAGAGGAGGATTCAGAGACAGATGACCAGTCCTATTTCCCCCCCGAGGTGCATGCTCTAACTTGGCAGGGTTATGTTGCTCATATCGTGTGTATGGTATCTAGCATTGCTATGCCATTTGCTTAGTTTAGACATGCTTTGTGTGAAATCCACCTGTTTAGTGTCTAATTACCATATATGTGAATTATGCGATGCCATCTTGTTGCAAGACATTATATATGTGAATTATGCAATGCTATCTTGTTGCAAGGCATTATATATGTGAATTATGCAATGTCATGCTGTTTAGCCAAGCGTCATATATGTGAATTATATCATGCCGTCCTTTTTTGTAATTCTCGTTGCATTTGTCTACAATGTTTTTATATTCAACTTCTCGTCCTGTGCATCAGCCATTTGAATTGGTGATGGAGAAATCTGGAGTGAAAACAAGGTCTTCAGAGCAGACAATGGTACCTGCTGAAGCAGAAATCTTGCTGGTTACAGATAGCTCTTCAGAGGAGGATTCAGAGGCAGATGACTAGTCCTATTATCCCCCTGAGGTGTATGATCAAACTTGGCAGAGTTACATTACTCATATCATGCATATGTTGTATTGCAATGCTTAGTTTTTACATCATATGCACAATATTGAATGCCATCTCCTTAGTTGACACATCATATATGTGATTGCCCTCTGCTCACTTGCTTAGTATATAAATCATATATTTGAGTTATATCATGCCAAGATGTTTACATAGACAACATGTATTTGAATTATGGCATGCCAACCCATTTTCTAAAGACATAATATAGTTATATCATCTCATCCTGTTACATAGTCATCATATTTTGAATTATGTCATTCTATCCTGTTTAGTTAGCCATCATACATTTGAAATTGTGTCATGCTATCCTGTTTAATTAGCCATCATATATGTGAAATTATGTCCTGCTATTCTGTTTGGTTAGACAACATAAATGTGAATTATTTCATGCCTTGTTTTCTTCCCCACTATCCATTGCACCTGTCTATCTTACAATGTCTGTATATTCAATTACTTTTCTTGTTTATCAGCCATTTCAATTGGAGGGGGTGATCACAGTATCTGTGGGAGTAAAAACATGGTCTTGAGAAAAGATTGTGCTACTTGTCGATGCAGATAGAAACACAGTTGTAATTGCCCAAGAACCAGCCCCACCACACATAACTCAGAATCACGTAGATTTTACCCCTACCCAGTTGGATAGAAATCCAGCTACACCCCTTCTAACCCCAACTCCAGCATATAGTAACTCAGTTCCAGTTGACACAGTACCGTCTCCACCATAGAGCACCCAAACACGAGCAGTTAGTAAGGCAACTGCAATGCCTAAAGCACGAGGACCACCACTCTGAACCCCAAGTCAACGCTTAAAGAAGAAAAAGAATTGTTCTCAGGTCAGGTTCCGTAGCTATGGTTCATACTACTTTTCTCTTGCATCACTGTATTTACTCATACCAACTAATTTCAAATTGAAGGATGCAATTGAAACTCCAATGGCGCAACAGGTATGTTTTAAACCTATTTCTTTAACGTGTTTGCTGTTGTAACTTGCTCTATGTTGATTTCAGTTTCAATTGAATAAACAGTTATGTTCTCATGCCATGCACATTACAAGTGTTGTTATTGCTGTGTAGTTTCCCACACCGATATTCTGTATATGCTCCTTTGTCTTAAATAGATATGATTCAAACTGTATCTATCTTGATTTGGCAACATAAACTAGACTGATATTGGCCATACAGTGACCATACTACATAGATATATGTTTGTTTCATGTTGTTATCCTGTCCAACTTACTACTAAACTGGTTTACCAAAATGAGTTTCATATGCTACATTGTAAACCTGTGATGTGTTTGTTTGTTTCTCTTTTAGAACGCGGATAAAATATTGGAGAAGAGTACCCCGTTATGCAATGGTAAAGGAAGTAATGCGGATAAGGTTCAAGATAGTGAGACATCCCTGTTGGTCTCCAAGAAAGTTGATAAAAACTATATTGAAGACACTGAGACAACCCCAAAGTCTTGTCTGGATGTAGTGTTCAAGTTACTCGCTACTGCTGCTGGCACCAGCTCTTCGAACTCGCTGCCTGAATCAGTTCGGCTTCTTGAGTCTCAACTTCAAGTTGAAAGGCATCGATCAGATGTTATGCAACAGGAAGCCGAACGACTGAGGAAGTCCCTGCAGAATTCAGATGCATACTTTCTGGTGCAACAACAAGTGCTAGAGGATTTAAGCGCCAAACAAGAGAAAGTTAATAAGCTTGCTAAGCATCTTGCCAGCATTATGGGTACCCAGGATATTGTTTCTTGAGCTCTTCAGAACTGGTTTCAGTTCTGGACTTGTTTTGCTGCAGCATTTATTTGCACTGGTCGCCAACTTTGACAACCAGTGTATATGATGTGCTGCTTTGTTCCCTATATTTGCACTGGTGGCGAACTTTGATGCCCAGTGGATGTAATCTGTGTAATAGCCGTGATAGTCTAGCGTAAGTTGCTTGCTTATTTATTTACTTGTTGTCTTGTTTATTTGTTTGCTTGTAGTCAGTGCAGTTCTTTTTCCGCGGTTTGCTAGTGGCCGCAATAACCTATTTTTTAAAACTAGGCCACAATAACCATGGGCTACATATTTACTGTAGTTACCATGGGCCTCCTACGGGCCGTAGAAACAATGGGCCTTCTTAGGGCCATAGAAAGAATGGGTCTTCTACGGGCCGTAGCATCAATGGGCCATCTACGTGCCGTATGATCGATAGGCCAAACATGGGCCAATAACAGACCGCATTATGGGCCGTAAACGGGCTAGATTTGGAATCGTCTATTCATGGGATGACAATAACAGGCCGTCATTAATTGGCCGTATTTGATGATGTTATGAAAACGGCCCAACGGAGTAACGGGCCGCAAACGGGCCACTGTAACTGCGGGCTGAATTTGGCCCACAGGCAGAAAAGGCCAATGACGGGCCATAAGTAACCGAATGCTGGAAATGAGCCCAAGAATAAATGGGCCATGAGAAGGCCGAAAGATAACATGGGTTGGAAACGGCCCAATGGAATAATGGGCCTTTAATGGGTATAAAGGGGTACACTGTTCATTGCGGGCCAGATTCACCACGAGACGTTAATGGGCCAAGAGTTACAAATGGTCTCGTATGGGCCGAAAGACATCATGGGCCATACATGGGCCGGAAGTTGCAACGGGCTGGAATCATATTGGAAGGCCTAGATGAAGCTACTGGGCTTAATTCGGACATGGCGTAACGTGCCATGAGTTAGCGGGCCATAAATGGGCTATATACGAACAAGCCGTTAACGGGCTTTCCGTGGGCCGGCCCGTTACCTTTTGACGAAGTCAAACGGGCCGGCCTTTTCACCGGAATGGGCCTCTGTTGGGCCATGCCATGTGTCAACGTATCATAGGCGCCTCCTGTCCAAAGAATGGATGACATCTGTTCCAACGGTGAGCCAACACGTGTTTCCTCCGGCCAATGAGAATTTTACACGTGGAAAATCCTCATTGGTCCGGGTTGTTAGTGGGTTATCGGAACCAAAACCGGACCCGATAGCTTAATGGCGTCCCGTTACGGTGGATGCCACGTGTCGGTCACACTTGACGAAAGCACTTCCATGACACGATTTATCGTCATGGAAGTGGACACTTCCGTGATGATAATTCTGGTAATGTCATGGAACACTTCTACGACAGTACAGGTATGACTATCTTGATTCTATCATAAATTTGTCATGGATGCACATGCCTGACAGAAAACGTGACCTACTGTGACAAACATGTATCATCACGGAAGTGTATTTTTTTGTAGTATAAGTGGCAATGTAACGTGATGTTCTTTTGCACTAAGGGATTGAGCATACAAACAAATAAGAACCTCTGCTTCCCTCTGCAAAGGGCCTCTCTTTTACTTTTATGTATTTACTTTTATGCAAAGAGTCAAAGTTTTCCTTCTATTCCTTTTATTTTTCTCCTTTGGCAAGCATGGTGTGGTGAGGAAAGATCTAGGCACATATGTCCAGTTGAATATAGATAGCATGAGTTATTATTGTTGACATCACCCTTAAGGTGAGTATGTTGGGAGGCGAAACTATAATCCCCTATCTTCTTGTGTGTCCAGTTGAAACATTTTGCTCATGTGTACTCGGTGAGTGTTAGCAATCATAGAAGACCATATGATGGTTGAGTATGTGGACTTGCCTAAAAGGCTCCGACACGTGATCCTTCTTGAAAAGATGATGAATTGTAGTTGCAAAGTTGACTGAGAACATAGTTTGTTGGTTTCTAATAGAGTTTTAACTATTACTTATTAATAGGAAGTGTATGATAAAAGTTCTATGATAAAATTCCTATTCTTAAATTTATTGTTGTTATAATAATCAACATGATGCTTCTATGTCCGTATTATGTTTTTATTGACACCTCTCTCTCAAAGCATGTGGACATGTTTTTCGATTTTGGTTTTCGCTTGAGGACAAGCGAGGTCTAAGCTTGGGGGAGCTGATACATCCATTTTGCATCATGTTTTCTTACTGTTATTTACAATGTTTTTACCCATAATAATGCTTTTTGGAGTAATTCTAATGCCTTTTCTCTCATAATTTGCAAGGTACACACAAAGAGGGAGAATTCTGGCAGCTAGAAATCTGGAACTTGAAAAGCTACATCAGGCCATCTATTCTGCACAACTCCAAACAAGCTGAAACTCCACAGGGATTTTTATGGAATATTTAAGAAATACCGGAGCCAATAAACACCAGAGGGGGGCCACCAGGTGGGCACAGCCCACCTGAGCGCGCCAGGCCCCCCAGGCGCACCCTGGTGGGTTGTGTCCTGCTCGGCCCTGCTCCGGTGCCCGTATTCTGGTATATAAGTCATTTTTACCTAGAAAAAATCAAGAGCGACTTTCGGGGTGGAGCGCTGCCGTCTAGAGGCGGAACTTGGGCAGGAGCACTTTTCCCTCTTGCGGAGCAATTTCGCCGGGGGAACTTTCCTCCCAGAGGGGGAAATCATTGTCATCATCATCACCAACGAATCTACCATCTTGGGGAGGGCAATATCCATCAACATCTTCAACAACACCATCTCATCTCAAACCCTAGTTCATCTGTAGTATTCAATCTTGTTACCGGAACTATAGATTGGTGCTAGGGGGTGACTAGTAGTGTTGATTACATCTTGTAGTTGATCACTATATGGTTTATTTGGTGGAAGATTATATGTTTAGATCCATGATGCTATTTAATACTCCTTGAGGGAGTCTTGGACTAGGGGGTGTCCGGATAGCCGGACTATCAATATCCGCCGGACTCCCAGACTACGAAGATAGAAGATTGAAGACTCCGGCTCGTGTCCGGAAGGTACTTTACTTGGCGTGGAAGGCAAGCTTGGCAATACGGATATGTAGATCTCCTACCATTGTAACCGACTCTGTGTAACCCTAGCCTCTCCGGTGTCTATATAAACCGGAGGGCCGTAGTCCGTAGGACACAACATTACATCTCAACAATCATACCATAGGCTAGCTTTTAGGGTTTAGCCTCATTGATCTCGTGGTAGATCTACTCTTGTACTACCCATATCATCAATATTAATCAAGCAGGACGTAGGGTATTACCTCCATCGAGAGGGCCTGAACCTGGGTAAAAACCTTGTGTCCCTCGTCTCCTGTTACCATCCGCCTAGACGCACAGTTTGGGACCCCCTACCCGAGATCCGCCGGTTTTGACACCGACATTGGTGCTTTCATTGAGAGTTCCTCTGTGTCGTCGCCGATAGAGCGGATGCCTTTACCCGTCTTCAAAGACGGTGTTCTCACCGAAGGGGCCCTGGCCGCTGGTCAGACAATCCGGCTCGGCGGTTTCCTTATGACCGCCTGTCCGGCCATCGCTTTGGCAATGACTTCTCAAGTCGTCGAAAGCAATCTTCGAGTCAGCCCTAAAGCTGCCGAACAGTTAGATCCAATCGAGCTCTCGTCTGTTAACGAGCTCTTGGATCGCATTGCCGCCCTGGGAGTCGCAATAGACTACAATCAGATTGGGCTTAGAACCGATCTAAGAGAGATTAACTCTCCCCAGATTACCCACCACATCGAAGTGGTAGGTGAACAACCCGGCAACTCGTTGCCACTGTTGAAAACAATCTGTGTCCGGACTCCCGAACCCTCCACGCCGGATTCCCGCGGAGGTACGGACTCTGATCGAGCATTAAACCTAAAGTCATGCGTCGCTCCGGACTCGCTGGGCTGTTTCCAGCGAATCAAGCTTCCGAAATCGGAAGTCCCTCGGCCATTGAGCCCAAAGATGGGCAGGGATCCGGATTTTATTCCGCCCTCCCGCCCAGACATATGCGACTTATCTCTAGTTCGGCAAGAGCCCTCGGAAACAGTACATCATTACTGGGCCAGATTCCTCCTGGTTATGGACAGGATAAAGGACTGCCGAGAGGAGAACGCAATCTCAATATTCTGCAATAACTGCACGGACAAGGGAATCCTGAACACCATCGATCGTCGCAAGATTACGCGTTTCACCGATCTGGCGTCCATAGTGCGAAAGTACTGTGCGACGGAAAGTTTCCGGAAAACTGAAAATAAATTTTGGGATAATCTGGCCCCAAACCCAGTCCGCGGTAAAAGGGCGCCTCACAATCAGGCCCCAGATGCAAAGATCAAGAAGCAAAAACCCAGCAAGGGAAATGGAACCGTACTGGAGGGATGGCTCAATGGACCCTGTAAACTTCACAATACGGGGGGAGCTATCCCAACGCATAGCCTTCGAGCATGTTGGATATTACGGCAGGTGGCCAAAAGTGGCGAAGAGCTTCTGGCTCCGGGAAACCACTCCAACAATACCAGCACGGTGTCAACAGTCTTCGAGACTTTTGCATCAAATAATATGCGAAAACGAACAATCCGCGAACTCGCCGAAGTCTACCAAGTAGCAACAGCAAATCCATGGAGCGACATAGCTATAACCTTCAGTGCTAGCGACGAGCCCACATCTCGAACTACCAGAGCCCCAGCCGCACTGGTACTTAGTCCCATAGTGGACGGCTTTCGACTGACAAAGGTCCTCATGGACGGCGGCAGCGGACTAAACCTCATTTATGAGGAAACCCTGCGGAAAATGGAAGTCGATTTGAGCCGTATTGAGCGAAGCAGCACAACCTTCAGAGGAATAATCCCTAGCCGGGAAGCGCGCTGCACCGGAAAAATCACACTCGATGTGGTGTTCGGCTCTCCGGACAATTACAGATCCGAAGAAGTCATGTTCCAGGTAGCCCCGTTCAGCAGTGGCTATCACGCCATATTAGGACGAGAGGCATTCACAATCTTTCAAGCAATACCCCATTACGGGTACATGAAGCTCAAAATGCCCGGGCCCAGCGGAATAATCACTCTCGTCAGTGATCCGGACACAGCACTCCGGGCCGAAAATAAGACGGCCGCACTAGCCCTCGAGGCACTATCCGAAGCCTTAGCGGCAGAGGAACTTACCGCGCTACGCTCTACGGTAACCAGGGACGATGTGATACTCGATAAAAGATCCAAGTCCACCTCCTTCAAACCAGCAGATGAGATAGTCAAATTTCAGGTCCACCCAACGGACCCAACAAAGACGGCCTCCATCGGGGCACAGTTGAACCCCGAAGTCGACGCCACACTGCGCGAATTCCTTCGGGAAAATTGGGACATCTTCGCCTGGCACCCTTCGGACATGCCCGGAATCCCTCGCAGGTTGGCAGAACACAGCCTAAACATCCTAAAAGGATTCAAACCAATCAAACAGGCTCTTCGACGATTCTCCGAGCCCAAAAGACAAGCAATGGGAGAAGAGCTAGCCAAGTTATTGGAAGCCGGATTCATCAGAGATATCAAACATCCGGACTGGCTAGCAAATTTGGTGATGGTACCAAAGAAGGACAAATCCTGGCGCCTCTGCATCGACTTCAAAGACCTCAATAAGGCTTGCCCAAAGGATCCTTTCCCCCTCCCCCGCATCGATCAAATTATCGATGCCACGGCAGGACACGATTCGTTGTGCTTCCTGGACGCATACTCTGGCTATCATCAAATCAAGATGGCGGAAGCAGACCAAGCCGCAACGGCATTCATCACTCCATACGGACCATTCTGCTTCAACACGATGCCCTTCGGACTCAAAAATGCCGGCGCAACATATCAGCGCATGATTCAAACATGTCTGGCTACCCAGATAGGCAAAACAGTCGAGGCATACGTAGACGACGTAGTCGTCAAAACAAAACACGTCGAAACTTTAGTAGACAATTTGAGGCTCACATTCGACAACCTCAAAGCATATGACATTAAGCTGAATCCGGAGAAATGTGTTTTCGGCGTACCAGCGGGAAAGTTACTGGGCTTCATTGTATCCGGTAGAGGAATCGAAGCAAATCCAGCCAAGATCCGAGCTCTGTCACAGTTGGATATCCCAAAGGACCTCAAGCAAATACAAAAATTAACAGGATGCGTGGCAGCCTTAAGCCGTTTTATCTCCCGTTTAGGAGAGAAGGCATTGCCTCTTTATCGCCTCCTAAGGCGCACCGAACACTTCGAGTGGACGGATGCAGCTACTGCCGGACTCGCAGAAATAAAGGCCATATTGGCAACAAATCCGGTCCTGGCTGCGCCCAATCAAGGCGAACCGATGTTGTTATACATCGCTGCAACACATCAAGTTGTGAGCGCTGTCCTCGTCGTCGAACGAGCAACAGAAGGGCATAAATTCCCTCTTCAAAAACCAGTGTATTACGTATCCACTGTGTTAACCCCCAGCAAATCCCGTTACCCGCACTATCAAAAGATAGCATATGCGGTGTTCATGGCGTCCCGGAAGCTCCGGCACTACTTTCAAGAGTGTTCGATAACAGTGGCTTCTGAAGTACCACTCAATGACATTATAAATAACCGCGATGCAACGGGCAGGATTGCAAAATGGGCCATTGAGCTCTTGCCATTCGACATAACTTACAAACCTCGACGAGCCATAAAGTCGCAAGTCTTGGCTGACTTCGTCGCTGAATGGACTGAAGCCGAACTACCTAAAGAGTACGGCGCATACTCCAATTGGACTATGCACTTCGACGGCTCCAAAATGTTGGCCGGACTGGGGGCTGGCGTTGTACTTACGTCCCCCACCGGAGATACAGTCCAGTATGTACTTCAAATAATGTACACGGACTCCAACAACGCAGCCAAATACGAGGCCTTGTTACATGGTCTCCGGATGGCAGTCTCCATGGGCGTTCAACGCCTAGAGGTGCGTGGGGATTCAAACCTCGCAATATCCCAAATAAATGGAGACTTTGACGCCAAGGATCCGAAAATGGCAGCATATCGTAATGTTGTCCTGAAAATGTCAGCTCGGTTTGAAGGACTCGAATTCCATCACATAGCCCGACATAACAACCAAGCGACCGACATTCTGGCACGCATCGGTGCAAAACGTGATGTTGTCCCTCCAAATATCTTCCTGGAACGGCTCTTCAAGCCATCCGTACTTTGGGAAGAGGATTCCGGTAGCGACAAATCGGAGAAAGCCGCACCAATTGGTGACTCAGCAGACAACGTAACACAATCCGCCCACGACATAATGGCAGTAATCGCCGCGTGGACAGAACCTTTCCTGGCCTACTTACTTAGGCAGGAGCTCCCCGAAGACCAAAATGAGGCCCGCTGCATAGTCCAGCGATCGAAGGCCTACAAGGTTCATGAGGGTGAACTTTATAAGAAAAGTACTACCGGAGTCCTTCAAAGATGTATCTCCGAAGAAGAAGGGCGAAACCTCCTGGCTGAAATTCATGCCGAACTAGGTGGACACCACGCAGCAGCCCGGGCCCTGGTAGGAAAGGCGTTCCGTACCGGATTTTATTGGCCAACAGCTCGGGCAGATGCACAGGACTTGGTCCAGCGATGCGTCGGTTGCCAGCTCTTCGCTAATCAGAGCCATATGCCACCCACCGCCCTCAAAACCATACCCATTACCTGGCCGTTCGCGGTCTGGGGGCTTGACATGGTGGGACCCCTTAAAGGGGGAACCCACAAGAAAAATACCTGTTGGTCATGGTGGATAAATTCACCAAATGGATGGAGGCCAAACCGGTCAAAACGACAGAGTCCGGACCAGTGATAGACTTTATATCAGAGGTGGTACACCGTTACGGAGTCCCCCATAGCATCATCACCGATAACGGCACGAACTTCACAGCTGATGAAGTCAAGGCATGGTGCAAAAATATGGGCATTAAGCTCGACTATGCGTCAGTCTATCACCCTCAAACCAACGGTCAAGTGGAAAGAGCAAACGGTCTAATAATGAGCGGCATTAAACCCAGACTAGTGAGGTCACTCACTAAATCGGACACCCAATGGGTCGAGGAGCTCAACTCCGTACTCTGGGGGCTGCGGACAACGCCTAACCGTACTACCGGATTCACACCATTTTTTATGGTATACGGCGCAGAGGCAGTTCTGCCCTGCGACATTATTCATGACTCACCTCGAGTGCGCATGTCTGAGGAAAGAGAAGCCGAGCTTGATCGGCAGGACAGCTTGGACACATTTTAGGAAGAACGTGACGTCGCGAAGGCTCGTTCCGCATTTTACCAGCAGCAGGCTCGAAGATATCAAAGCAGAGAAGTACGGGCCAAGACCTATAACGTTGGTGAACTAGTTCTACGCCTGCCGGACAAGAAAAAGGACAAGCTCAAACCCAGATGGGAAGGCCCCTTCATCATTGATCAAGTACTGACCGGCGGGGCGTACCGTCTACGAAATGCGTCGGACAACCGACTCGAGCCGAACCCATGGAACGCAGCCCGCCTCCGACGATTCTATGCCTAGCGCCGGACTAAGAGTTCGTCCCCTTCCCCCGTCCAATCTTTTATACTTCATCTGTCTTTTGTCTCTCTTTTTATCCTTTTTAAAAATTAACAAATCCCTTTGGGGCCTATTTTCGCATTTTTTGCATACATACGATGTGCCACCCGCACTCGTTATTCCTGGGGGCTTCTTTTACAGAAGCTCCACTATACGGGTTTTATACCCAACACATGTGTCATGCTTCCACATGTACCTTTTACTCGCCATTATATGCATCGATATGACTTAAGTTTTGGCCAAGCTGGGTTGCCTGGCTCCTGTGCTTACCCCTACGTTCCCGATTGTTCGGCTAGGTGGTAAAGGGAGCACCTCTGCGATTGTTACTGCCGGGTCAGCCGAATGTGTACCTCAGACTGGGTAAAGCCGAAAGCTAGCGTTCTTAAGGGAATATTCGGTCGGTGATTTAAAAGATGACTTTTTACCAATTTTTTCCATCTGCCCCCAGATGTTTTACTGCTCCATTGGCAGTCCGGACATGCACTTTAGGGCATGCCACCCCAGTGAAAGGAACCCTTAACGGAACTATTCTCCCTGGAAGATGTTTCTTACTAACCATGTAATATAACATAACTAGTTGGGCACTTGCCTGATAAAGCACTAATGACCCCTACGCCTAGTCTCCATGCATACCACGGTTCTTTATTAACCAAAAAGGTATTCGGACACACTCCGGACTCTAGGGTCCCGAGGTCGAAGCGAAAAGGTCGGCAATGGCAAACGATCTACAATCCGGCTAGAAGGCATTTCACATGTCATTTTTAAGGATAAACATACATTGTCAAGTTTATTGATTGTATTCCTCCTCAATCCCGTCTAACAGGCTGTCTAGCTTACAGTCCTGTTGGGAAAATTTAGCAGCCAGTTCTACCTGGCTGTACACTAAACTCACAGGGATCTCCTTCCCGTCGGGCCCCACCGGTCCAACTTCGGCCATATGGTTGGGATCCGCCTTCTTGTACCGCGTCTTCACCATGGCCCAAGCCTCCCTGGCACCTTGACGGCAGGCCGAAACCTTCCACAAATGGAAGCGCTGTCGCACTCCCTGTAGCTTCTCTGCAAGTTCCCCGAGACCCTCGGGCGGGACGAAGGATGGCCATAAAGCCTGTACGACGCCACTCATTGCCTGCCGAACTCGTTCGCACAGCCGCAACAGTTCGGGAAGTTGATCGCCCATTGATACGGGCATCTCCTCCGCAGGATGGCCCGTGAGTATACCTACAAGACATATCACGTCAAATCGCTTCCTCGCCGAACTCTTCTTCCTGAGAGAGTTCGCTCAAGCACTTACTATAGATGCTGCGACAAAGCCGTTGATTCTCCTTAACGGAACCGGACAGCTCGGCCTGTGCGCCTTTCAGCTCTTCTCCGAGCTTGGCATTGGCATCTTGAAGCTTGTTCCTCTCCTGCTGAACTCTGTTCAGCACATTTTCGCTGGCTTTTAGCTGGCGTAGTAGCGATTGCCTATCTGGATCTTGTTCGGCAGCACCTACAGTGTAATTATTAGACTCACGCGCACGCCGCACAGCGCTTATATTCATTTATACAAATGTGTTACCAGGAGGGGTCTTTCCGTGTCCTCCTGCGGCAGCAAGTGCGGCCTCAAGTTGGGCCTTGCAATCTTGCAGCTCCCGGGACAGCTGGGCGTTCTTCTCGTTAAGAGCCTGAAAGTTTACATGATCCTTAAATCAGTTAACATAACTAATTTAAGTCTCGGGGGCTACTGGTGTATACAACCATTAAAACTCCCTTACCCGTATGTCTTTAACATACTGCTCCGTGGCTCTGGTAAAACCATTTTGGGCAGCCCGGAGATGCGCGTCCCCTGCTTTAAAAGCATCCAATGCCTCAGGGGAAAAGCACGCCTCTTGAAGAACTGTCCGGCGGCGTCTATGACTCATAGCGCTCTCCACCTCCGACGTTGTGGCGGACAGTCTGTCGGTATCCTCCGTTGGAGTAGGATCCGGTTCGCGTCTTGCGCTTGCCTCCCCCTCCAGTCCGGGCGCTGGAGCCTGGCTGGTGTTGATTGGGTTGGCAATTCCTGTGCTCGTAGTTCGGCGAGCACTTTTTCTTCTATACAGATCATGAGCACTTAGAAAGTTTCCTCGGAACGATGCTCATAAAGATCAAACACGAGCTATACCTCTGCGGCGACGTTTCAGCCCGTATGGCGCTCCTTTTCCTCCTGCTGGTTCGACCTGACCTCTGTAGTTCGGCCGCCGCAGGCTCGGCTCCCGGCCGGACTGGCGCTTCCTGCAAAAACACCACGTTCGCGAAGGTCAGAAATATGCAAGGATAAAATAACTGTGTCCGGACTTCGGTCTTGGTCACCTGGGATGCCGAACTCAGCCCGGGGTAGTCCGCCGTAATGGCGACTAGCGCATCATCAATGCTTAGCTGGTGATACACCCCGTCGATTAGCTCCACCCCAAGGTCCGGATCCTCTTCGGAGGCCGGACCCAGGGACCCTTCCGGGTCCTCGGGCTGTGGAGCGGGACTCACCATGTCCTTCACAGTTCGACGTAGACTCTGCGCCGAAGACATAACATGAGAAGCTTAAACTTCGAAAATACGGGTAAAAGCCCTCTTGAGGCATTCACTTACCCATCCTCGTGGGTTGACCATAGAAAACCCGTTCATGGGGTTCGGACGAAGGAAGTCCTCCTTCTCCCCCTTGTACAGGCCGGATAGGATCTTCACCAGATCCTCGGTCGAATCCGGCCCTTTACGGCCGTGCTGGGTAGCGTCGTCTTCCCCGTTGAAATCCCACATGGGGTGGCCTCTATATTGCAGCGGCTGCACCCCCTGCTTGATGCACGTCGCCATGACTAAGAACATGGTCAAACCGGAATGAGCCATTAATCTTATCCGGCCCATCAGGTAATGGACGCTTTTGTCTTCCTCCAGACGGGGGCTCCGCGGGCGCCAGCTGAGGCGTTTCTTCAAGGGAGCGGCATCAAACTCCGGGAGGCCGATCCGGACTGGGTCGGGCAACGGAGCGTCTACTATATAAAACCACTCCGAGGGCCAGTCTTCGGACGCCCTCTTGGGGGTGCCGGATAGGTATCCGGTCCCAGCGATGCGCCATATTTCGGCGCCGCCCACTTGATATATGGACCCCTGGTGAGAACGGGGTACGAGGCAGAATAGCCTCTTCCACAATGCGAAATGGGGCTCGATGCCCAGGAATAGCTCGCAAAGAGCTACGTAGCCCGCGATGTGCAACACAGAAGCAGGCGTGAGGTGATGGAGCTGAAGTCCATAGAACTTCAAGAGCCCGCGGAGGAACGGGTGTATTGGAAACGCGAGCCCCCTTATTAGATAAGGGACAAAGCACACCTGCTCCCCTTTGTTGGGGTTTGGGTTGTCCTCCGCCTGGCTCCCTCCCCGATAAGTAACCAGTCCGGCTCGGACCGGAACCATGAAGTCTGGAGGGAGCCATCCCTCTTTTTGGAGCTTTACTAGCTCGTTGTGCGAGATAGAGCACCTCCTCCAATCACCCGGCGATGGGCTGGGAGCGCGTGAGGAAGAGCCGCGTTGACGATCCATGGTGGAATGGATTTCGGAGTCAGAGGCGCTTCGATGGGTACACGCAGGAGGAGGATGGTGCGGTTTGGATCTGAATCCCTGTCCCTTTAATAGGCTGGTGACCCGCACAACCAGGGGGAGAAATGTAAAAGGCTCCCTGGCTTTTCGCATTCGTGCGACGCATGGAAGAGGGCCATAATTTGGCGTAGAAGCCAAGAAGCACAGTATTCAAGGTAAAGCCGGACATTGTTCAGCAGGAACATGGAATTCGAAGGGAGAACCCGCCTTGCAACGCCGAAGACCACAAGCACGCTGGACTTATCGTCATTGAAGCCTGGTTCGGGGGCTACTGAGGGAGTCCTGGACTAGGGGGTGTCCGGATAGCCGGACTATCAATATCCGCCGGACTCCCAGACTACGAAGATAGAAGATTGAAGACTCCGGCTCGTGTCCGGAAGGTACTTTACTTGGCATGGAAGGCAAGCTTGGCAATACGGATATGTAGATCTCCTACCATTGTAACCGACTCTGTGTAACCCTAGCCTCTCCGGTGTCTATATAAACCGGAGGGCCGTAGTCCGTAGGACACAACATTACATCTCAACAATCATACCATAGGCTAGCTTTTAGGGTTTAGCCTCATTGATCTCGTGGTAGATCTACTCTTGTACTACCCATATCATCAATATTAATCAAGCAGGACGTAGGGTATTACCTCCATCGAGAGGGCCTGAACCTGGGTAAAAACCTTGTGTCCCTCGTCTCCTGTTACCATCCGCCTAGACGCACAGTTCGGGACCCCCTACCCGAGATCCGCCGGTTTTGACACCGACACTCCTCTTCTCATGAGCATGTTGATTACTTGTGAGTAGTTACTTTCATTCTTGAGGTCACGGGATAAATCATGTTGCAAGTAACCATGTGCACTTGATATGTGTTCAATATTTTGATGGTATGTATGTTGTGATTCACTTAGTGGTGTCATGTGAACGTCGACTACATGACACTTCACCATATTTGGGCCTAAGGGAGTGCATTGTGGAGTAGTAAATAGATGGTGGGTTGCGAGTGTGATAGAAACTTAAACCCCACTTTATGCGCTACTCCGTAAGGGACCGATTGGGCCCCAGAGTTTAATGCTATGGTTAGAATTTATTCTTAATACTTTTCTCATAGTTGCGGATGCTTGCGGGAGGGTAAATCATAAGTAGGAGGTTTGTTCAAGTAAGAACAGCACCTAAGCACCGGTCCACCCACATATCAAATTATCAAAGTAGAGAACAGAAATTAAACCAACATGATGAAAGTGACTAGATGAAATTCCCGTGTCCCCTCAAGAACACTTTGCTTATCATAAGAGACCGTTTGGCCTGTCCTTGGCCTCAAAAGGATTGGGCTACCTTGGTGCATACTTCTTACTGTTATCGTTACTTGCTTGTTACAAATAATCATGCTATCAAACTAATCGCTACTTACAATTTCAGCACTTGCAGACATTACCTTACTGAAAACTACTTGTCATTTCCTTCTGCTCCTCGTTGGGTTTGAAAATCTTACTTATCAAAAAGAGCTACAATTGACCCCCTATACTTGTGGGTCATCACTCATGTTGATCTCCCTAAGGAGAAGTGGTTTAAATATCAACCTCCCATTGAAGTTAAAGTGGTAGAACCTATTCAAGTTGAAGAAGAAACTATTACTTATAATCTTCTTTGCCGTGTCCCGAATCTTCTCTGCCACCGTTGTCATTTTTAGACTCTTCCCCTCCGACATGTCTGGCGCCATCGTCTTCATGTTGATCGGTTATCTCTTAGTCTAGCCCCATGTCATTATTCCCAGCCATGTGGGCGTCCTCCTCCTCCTCATCTTCTTCTTCACTTATCCACTGAGTATAGCCATCCATGAAACCATTCATCAGCAAGTGCGCCTTCAAAGTTCCACGATCAAAAGGATCCAGAAGGACTCCTTCCTTGCATCTTGCACACGGACATCTAATCCTAGTCCGATTATTTGCATACATGTCCATCACCAAGGATTGCATGTACCGCTCCACCTTCCATCCACTCACCTTCATGACCGACTGCACGGTATAACAAGCAAAAGGGTTACAAAATAAATAGTGCATGCTTTAAAGTCATATATATATAAATTTTGGCATGACCTTGCCTAAAAATAGGACATATTGAGTTTGCTCGAAATTCACCGAAACGGAAATAAATCAACATTTTGGCAAAACATAAGCAACTCGAGGCATGTCACTCGCACAAATCTCTCCATATATATATATATATATATATATATATATATATATATTGGGTGGGTCTATTCTAATAACACCATTAAGAGTCTTATTCTACACACAAATCTATTATTCTGCTAACACTTCAGCACTGCGCCAGGTACAGAAAAACACCCCAAAACACAAAAACAAACTTCCCCCCACCCTATCCGACCTTCTTCTCTCTCCTCACAACTCATACACCACCCCGATCCCCAGCTCCCTCACCTTCTCTCTCCCACTCACGCCTAGCACCGCACCGCCAGACCCCCCAATCCCCCTCACCTTCTTCCGCCGTCGACGCCAGCCACCAGCTCTGTGTCGGTCGGCTACCCGCCACCGACCGGTCTCCCACCGCATCTAGCCCCCCTGACATCCCACAGCGCCCCGCCCCACCACGCCACGACTCGCTCCCACACCAGCCGTCGCCCTCGACGCCAGCCGGCATGGTTGCCTCCTTCCCCGCTCTGCACTAACCTCCACTACACCGGCGATGGATCGAAGCAGCCTCGCCTCCCCCGTCATCAGATCCGAGAGGCCCCGACCACTACGCGCCGACCCTGCCATGGATCCGGTGAGATCCACTGTCACCTCTTCTCCAGCGCCCCGATGTGTCGTGCCCCTCCCCTCCCGATGGTTCCCCGGTGATGGATCCGGCTGGGTCCAGCCCCTAGCCACCTTTTTCCTGCCCCAGGACAGGCCGTAATCGGCGCCGCGGTGGTGCCCCACTCCGCCGACCAGCGCGAGGTGCTCACCCGACGTGGTAGTCGCCAAGGCTTCCCCTCCCACGGATCCGGTGGCCATGGCCTCCGCTAGCTCCTCTGATGCTTCCTCTATGCAGTTTGACAGAGAGCTCCGATGGCTCTCCATCCACGGATTCGGCCGTCCCCCGACCACCGGACCACTGATGGTGAGTTCCTCCGGTGAGATCTCCTCCGACGGCCTGCACTCCACAGCTGCTCCGGCGCATGTGCAGTGCATGAAGAGTGCGCGTGCAGTTTCTTTGGCGTCACGGCGCCACTCTCTTCTTCATCCCGAGCAGTTCCCCCTGCGCCCTACCTCCAACTATAGCATGACGAGGGCAATGGGCATCCCCGCTGCCAGTACCTCCCCATGCTGCTGTCGGATCTGGGCGCCCCCATGCGGCGACCTTCCTTCCCAAGCCCATCGCGACGCCCAACCACTGGCTCCTCTTGCCTTTCCTGGGACGCCGACAGGCGGGATCCCTGGATGCACGAGCTCCGTTAACAAGTAGCTTCGGCCCCTGCTTCCCATTGCAGTTCGCCAGCACGGTGATGTGCGGTGTGTTGTGTGCTTTTTTGGTCATGGATCACATTTTCATCAAATGCTATGTTTTTGCAATTCACTGTATTTCATATTTTCTCACATGAATCACTCTCGTGTAGCCCTGCTGATGCTCTCGTGCAGTTCAGGTGCCGGTGGGGTCGATCTTCCCACCGATGCAACCCTGCCTCCTTCCACCTTCCCCATCTTGATGGGAGGCCGAGGACAAGCCCCGTGTGCCACAAGCAGCTGGACGGCAAACTTTGTGAACTGCGAGCAGCACGCCAGCGAGCTGCATGCCCGCACCTGCAGAACCACATGCTGCAGGCTAGTAGACTGCACAGCGACTATGCTCTCTTCATCGTTTGTACACCCAGAGATGAGAGACTGAGGCATCTCATGCTCTTCCCGCATGCGCATGTAGTACATTTTTTCATGGAAAAGTTGGGCGACACAGTGCACTCCATCCATGTCTTGCATTTTTTTGAGAATTCTTTTTGAAGTTCACTCAATTTGTGTAAAAAAGAATATGTTTCATCACCCCTATGTATGAAGTGCAATTTGTTTCATGTGTTTTGAAAAATCAGTCGATTACGTTATTACATGCAGTGCGTTTGGTCCTCGGATGTGGTTTACTTTTAAGAGTGATGCTGTTCACTTGCGCCCAACATGAAAATGTGATATTTTTAAACAAAACAACAAGATAGCAATGAGGTTCACTTTAATATATGTCGCGGTTCATTTGTCCTCATCTCTGCGGTCCACTCTCGTTCATAAAAAATGTTGAAAAAAAGACAAAAAAACTTGTGTGAGAAAAATTAAGTCCGACAAAAAGAAATGATGTAGTGCACTTGACTGTGTGCTGCAGTGCGGTTTTCCGTTTGAAGCAGTGCGTTCTTTCATAAAAAAAATGACGACAAAAACTCACAAAAGCTCATCTGAGAAAATTTACGCCCGACAAGAAAATCATGAAGTTCGCTTGACTCTTTGATGTAGTGCGCTTTTCCGTCTAAAAGCAGTGCGGTTTTCTTCCTTGTCTTCAAAAACAGTGTCCGCAGTTCTCTTCCCCATCTAATGCAGTGCGTCATTTCGTCCGATGCAGTGCGGTTTTCAGTCGGATGAAGTACGCACGTCGATTTGGGTGTCGCGAAAAACAGTGTCCGCATTTCGGTAAATTTAAAACTGCTGTTAAACCGTAAAGAATTAGAGAGAGTGTTCTACATGAAAAAGTTGCGCCTCGTCGATACCTTTCCAACGGCATATCGTTTCAATCATTCTGAGTAGCGGTTTGTAAAAATTCGCAAAAAACAGCCGCTGCCACTTGTCATCCGCCACACGATTTTCAAAATTAACTTAAAACCGTAAGGAATCTCAAAAACATTGCAACATATGAAAGTTTCGCCTCGTCCATAGCTTTTCAACTATATATTACACGCCTCGTTCCGCAAACGGTTAAAAAACTACAGCGAAAACAGTACCAAAAATTTGAAAAACAGAATTCCGCGATTTAGTAAATTTGAAACTGCTCTTAAACCGTAAGGAATTAGAGAAAAATTTATATATGAAAAAGATGCGTCTCGACGATATCTATCCAACGACGTATCGTTTGCTTCATTCCAACAAGCGGTTTAGAAGAAATCGCGAAAAAACGCTCGCTTCCACTCGTCATGGGCCGCACCATTTTCAAAACTGCTCTTAACCCGTGTGGAATCTCGAAAAGTGTTCAACATGTCGAAGTTGTGCCTAATTCATAGCTTTTCAACGGTATATTACACGCCTCATTTCGATAAATGGTTAAAAAACTAGAGCAAAAACAGTACCGAAAAAATAACGCGTGCAGTTTTTTCCGACGAGAAGTTCACTCATGTGAGTACTGCAACACACTTGGTTCAAAGAATGACGTGCACTTGCGTTCAGCGTGCAGTGCGGAAGTGGTGTGCAGAATAGTTATTCTGCTACTATTAGTAGAATAGACCTTCTATATATATATATATATATATATATATATATATATATATATATATATATATATATAGAGAGAGAGAGAGAGAGAGAGAGAGAGAGAGA
>NC_041383.1:696943385-696944704 GCF_002162155.2 Triticum dicoccoides | reverse complement strand
AGAGAGAGAGAAGAGACCGAGAGCACGCGGTTAATTAGATGATGAGAGAGAACGATTGAGAGAGCACGTGTGGTTGGATAAATAGCTAGCTAGATCTAGTTGTTGGCAAGGAGAGGTGAATCTAGCTAGATAACTGACGGGGCGAATCTCTGTGGCCTCGAGTACCTATGGGGCACTGGGGGCCCCTTCTGGTTCGGCAAGGGAGCGGGGATCGTGCGCAGAGCAGATCGAGGTCGAGCGCGCGCGGGGAGACGGGCAATCTTTACCCAGCTTCGGGGCTCTCCGGAGAGATAACACCCCTACTGCTGCTTTGTGTTTGTTATTTGATCTTGCTCGAGCGTGCGAGCGTATGGTGGTGCTGTGGGTATCGAATGAACCGAACCCCTTCTACGTGCGCATGGGCCTCCCTTTTATAGTCCGAAGGGGGTACCCACAGGTGGCAGCGTAGGAAGAGGGGGTAGAAAGGTAAAAACGCAGGTTGGTACAACAGTGCGCAACAGTGCCCCTACCTAACTCTGACGGCAGGGGACAAGGGCATTAAATGCCCGTCTGGTCGCCCCAACAGTGTAAAGAAACGACCGTTAGGTGAGCCACCGGTTGCCACGATGGCGCCTCTGTCAGCTCCGTTTGCCACCTCGCTCCGCATGGCTGCGTAGCGCCTCGCCACATGCCCCTGGGGATGGCCTTGCGATGACACGTCGCTGGGTGCGCTGGAGTCGGGGTGGCAGCCTTGCCGCAGCAAGTGCCTTGCCGCGGCCCTTTTCTTGTCGTTCCGGCAAGCTTGCCGGCCGTCGGGCCTTGCCGGGGGGCGCGGGGCGCCGCGGCAAGTCTTCTGGCGAGGCCTTGGTTGGCCTTCCCGGCAAGCTCCTCCTGCCGGGGCCTTCGTGTTCTTGGCTAGTACTTTGTTCTTGAATGGCAGTAATAAAGAATGGTGGAGAGCCTTGCCGGGTGTCCGGCAAGCCTTGCCGCGGGGTGCTGCGACTGCCCGTGCACAAGTTCGGGGTACTAAGGTACCCCCTACTTTAGTACACCGACAGGAGCCCCCGGGCCTGGGCCATACACGGTGCCGAGCGGTGTTGGGCCAGGCCCAAAACAGTGCACGGGCACGCGCGGCCTGGGTCCGCACAGAATTGGGCTCCGTGCCCACCGCGCTCCTCCGCAACGGCACGCGTCGATTGCGGCGGCGTGGGAGAGAACGTGGTCAATACTTAATTCCAGGAAATGTGTAACGTTCGTATCCCCCGTTTATAAGCAGAGGGAACTGGGCCGTTTCCCCACTTCCGCCACTTGCAGTTCCTTCCTCCGAAAGCTCCGCCGTC
>NC_041383.1:696853342-696943056 GCF_002162155.2 Triticum dicoccoides | reverse complement strand
GGAAGGCTACGAAGGCCGCGAAGGCTGCGAAGGCCGCGAAGGCCGCGAAATCGGCCGAGGCGCTGGAGCTCGAGGTGCTGCGCAAGAAGCAGGTGCTCTTTTCCCCCGAGCTTACTTCGGAGGCGTTGCGGGCGGAGTTTTACCTCTTCTGGTCAACGGAAACGCGTGCGCATCCGCGCACGCCGGTGATTTCCGCGGAGGCCTCCAAATCGAAGAAGTGCCCCAAAGGGTACTACTTCTTCCCTGTGTTCTTCTACTGCGGGCTCTGCCCACCTTTTTCCGATTTCTTTTGCGACATCATGAACACCTACGGGTTTCATCTGCTTGACTTCACCCCCAACGCCGTTCTGACAATGGTAGTTTTCGCACATCTCTGCGAGAACTTCGTTGGTATCCTCCCCAATTTGGCCCTTTTCCGTCATTACTTCTCCTCTCGGGCCGAGAAAGGGGAGCCGCTGGCCGGCGGAATCGCCTGGACCTCCCGGATGGGTATGAAGGAAGTGTACTTGTCGGGCGAACTCCGCAGCAAGTGGGACGAGTGGAGGGCGGAGTGGTGTTGGATCTGTGATGACAACCCGCCGTCGTTCACCGAGCTGCGCAAGACTCGGGTGGTGCGCGGCAATGACTGGAGCGCTCTGTCGTCGGATGATGCCAAGCTGACGATCGCCACCACCCGAATCCTCCGGCTCAGGCATGCCGGACTCACCACAGGGGCGATTGGCGCGGATTTCCATTGTCGCCGTATCGCCCCTCTGCAAGCGAGGGGGAGGCCCGCCTGGCAGTTCAGTGGCCCGACAGATTTCATGAGGCTGCGCCCAGGCCTCAACTTCAACTTCACGGTCATGGAGCTTGGTGCGATGCTGAGGGAGATGTTCAAGCATGACCCCAATCATCCAGAGTGGTTCCAGTTGGCGCAGGGCGTCGTCCCCTTGTGCAACGATTCCCAGCGCGATCGCATCTGCGCAATGATGCCAGAGTGTGACTCGCATGGGATAAATGCGAACTGGATAGAGCCTGCTGCTGAGGTCGTGCAACAATTCTTTGACGACTTGTCGGAGGTGGCAGTCAACTCCGATGAGCAGAAACTCCTCACTCGTGCCACCACTGCCGAAGAGCTAGCGTATATTGCTAGCAGAGCCGAAGAGGCGGCCGCAGCCGCCGCGGCGGGCGAATTTGGATTTACGCTGGCGGAGGCGGATGCAGCAGCGGCGGCAAGCCTTGCCGCCCGGGAAGCGCTAGCCGGGGAAGGCGATGGCGAAGGGGAGGTCGAGGCCGGAACGGGCGAGTCCGCCGAGGGCGCGAGCGGCCAGCCGTCTTCGGGCGACCCGCCGCAGGCGGAGCCCACAGCGCAGCCCCAATTCCATCCGAGAAGGCGCCTCCGTCGAGTCGGCGAGCTGGCGGAGGAGCAGGCCGCCCAGCAGCCGCGGCGCCGTGGGACACATTCTACCGCGGCGGGTACTGCAGCCACGGGCGGGTCCCAGGCCGCGCCGGCAACCGTGGCGGGGTCTTCCCGGGCCGCTACGCCTGACCCTGCCGTAGCCCTCGGCAAGCGCCGGAGGGAGCCCACTCCTCCGCCACGTCGTGCCGAGAGGGTACCGGAGTTCGACCTCTCCGCGCTGAGCTCCGACGATGACGAGGAGGAGGAGGAGGAGGAGGAGGAGTAAGGCTTTCTTCATACCGTGCTTGTCTTTCTCTTTGATCCTTATTATTGTTTGTCTTGTATCTAATCTGTTTTTCTCCAAACTCCTGCCTTGTACCAGGACTTTGGCGGAAAGAGCGGCGAAGAGGGCCAAGGTCCCTGTGGTCAACATCGAGAATGATCCTGCCGTGGTAGCAGAAGATACGTCTGAGACCACTTTGACGGACCCGGTCCCTTCTCCTCGCAGCAGCTCCCAGCACAGCCCCTAGCGTGAGTGCCTCAATCCACTCCCTGTCGCAGGGCGCGCATGGTCGCTTCTTCTTCTGCCAATATCTTGATTATCGGCTCTTTTGTATACAGGAGAAGAGCGGGCCCACCAGGAGCAGCCGGAGGCCGATGATGAGGTGTCGTCGGCCTCGACTACGCCACCGAGGGCCGACTCCCCGGTGTGGGAGCCGTCTCCGGCAAGGAAGGGGTCCCCGGCAAGGGGTGGGACCGGCGAGCCCCCGGTGGTGGAGCCCGTGACCACAGAAACCAGCGCCGGTGAGCCTCCTTGTCGGGAACTTTCCCTTGGATCTCGCTGATCTCCCTTTTCCTTCTTCTGGGTACTTGCTTGACTATCTCTTTTCCTCCCTGCCTTCAGATCCTCCCCTTGGGGAGCGATGGAGGCTAAGGCCGCCGGTGAGGAGGACGGCCGTGGCAATACTGGGGACGCCGCCGCCGCTGAGGGAGGGGCCGACGCGGAGGAGCCCGTCGGTGAAGAGGCCGCCGGGGCCGCTAGCACAGGGGCCGGCGAGGGGTCCGGTGACCGTACCGACGATCCGGAGGACGCAGGAGCGCATGGTGCCGCACCGACTGCCGATCCCTCCATCGCTGATGCGGCGCCGGGCTCCGAGGAGCCCCAGCCTGGCGCATACTTGAAAGCCGGCGAGGGCGTGCTATCAAGCTCCCCTGGGCATCGAGCTCCAGGGCACCGGTTGAAGGAGAGGAGTTTGACGGGGAAATACTTGCCTCTACTGGGCTGTCAGTGGTCGACAAGCCGAGCAGCAGTAGCGGCGAGTCCGAGGAGGAGCAGCTGCTTCGGAAGCTGGTGTCACTCTACCGCACCCGCCAGGCGAAGCTTTTTTTTTGAGTCCCGGGAAGCGCTCGTCGTGCAGGCGGGAGCTGATATAGAGAAACATGCGCGAGAGCTCAAGAGCCGCAACCAGGAGGCCCTCCGGTCCATTGTTGAGGAGAGGGCGCAGCTCGACGAGGCGAAGAAGGCGTTTGTCCTGGAGAAGGCCGAGGCCGAGGAGCAGCAGAGGCTTGCCGCCGAGGAACTGTCCAAGCGGGACGGCGAGCTGATATAGAGAAAGGCATACTTGGACAGCCATGATGAGGAGCTCGTCGTCCGGGAACAGTCACTTGGCGGGGCACTCAAAGAGGCGAAGGATGCCGCCGCGGCCGCCGAGGCTGCCAAGAAGGGGTTGGAGGAGAAAGTGATGCAGCTGGAGGCGAACGCGACAAGGAAGAACGAGGAGCCTGCCGCACTCCAGCGCGATCGCGAGAAGGATGCGCGTGCCCACGCCGATCTGCAAGCCCAGCTCTCCGAGAAGATCAAAGAGCTGAACGCCGCCAAGGACTCGAGCGCCGAACTAGGGCTGAAGTTGGCCACCTTGACGGAGACACTAGACGCCGCCAAGAAGCGAGAAGATGTCCTGAGAAAAGACCTCAAGGACAACGAGGAGCTGCTGACGAGGGCCGCCGAGGCTCAGAATACCTTCAAGACCACGGTGGAGCTCTGGACGGAGGGTCTCGTCAACATCGCCGCGCTCATTGACGAGGAGTTGGCGGAGCTGAACTTGACGGGCTTCGGGTACCTGACAGAGGGGAACCTCTAGCCCAGCGCCAAGCTCATGCTCTTCTTCAAGGATGTGGTGACGGCTCTCCGGCAGCTCCGGGATAGGATCCCGAAACAGTTGGCCGCCGAGTCGCGCGCGGTCTGCGCTGGAGTCCTGGAGAAGGTGTTGGTGAAGGTCCTCTTCCGCAACCCGGGCATCGACCTCTCCCGCGTCACCAAGAAGCTGTCAGAGGGCGCTGATGTTGAGGAGCTCAAGGCCATCGTTGCACCCATCGTGGATAAGGTGAACGAGTTTAGGAGGGTCGACGGCGAGCGCGTGGATTAGGCTGCCCTTCTTCTCCCTTTTTCTTGCTGCTGCCATTTTAGTTATGAGAACAATTTCAGTCAGTGCCACAATAAGTCATTCTTGTAATATAACTTAATTCTGGATACTGCTCGTTGTGTTATTCCCTTTACTCTGTTGCATCCCTTGTATGCTTTTTACCCTACGCTTTGAGGGACCTTGCCGGCGTGAGCACACTTGCTGAGTGTGGAACATCAACAGCCAGTGGTGATGCCGCTTCCGGCAAGTAATCTTGTCGGAACTAGTTGCAGCTCACTCGCATTGTTGAGCGGTGCTCGGAAACAACGCAAGGGCGCAACTTAGCCGCGAGTCGATTCCTCCGCGCACGGGTTTTCCCATACAAGGTACGAACGTTCAAGGGATATAACTTGAAAAATTTAAAATTGACTAGGCTCAGACTTTAGCTACTTAGCTTTTCCGTCTTGTCTCGGCAAGGCTAGATTCCCTTGAACGACGCCCGGTCCATACTTTTACCTTCCCTTCCCCCCCGGTGAACTTGTGGGCGGAGGAATCTTCTGTTTAAGAGAAGAAAGAAGAGAAAATAATGGTATGGAACCTTGAGGTTCGCTGTTGCTTACCGGGGGTGAGTGCTGCACAGAATGTCATATACAGATGCAAAAGAAGAGAATGCATTAAATTTGACAAGATATGTGAAGCACACAAACTTTATTTACGCACGGGGGCTGCGCCAAGCTTTGTACAAATGGTTACATGCGACAGCGGCAAGGCTTGTACAAAAAAGGTGGTTGCCGGAATGGATCCGGCAACCACGCCTTATGGGTAAAACTTGCGAAGATGCTCTATGTTCCAGGAGTTGCTCACCGGAATGCCATCTTCGGTCTCAAGGCGGACAGCGCCGGGCCTTGTGACTCGTTTTACCCGATAAGGGCCTTCCCACTTCGGCGTCAACTTGTTTGAATTCTTGGCGGATTGAACACGCCGAAGAACAAGGTCGCCTTCCTCGAAGCTTCTGGCGTTAACCTTGCGGCTATGATAGCGGCGCAAAGCTTGCTGGTAACGAGCAGCTCGTATAGCAGCCCGAAGACGATCCTCCTCGAGGAGCAGCGCGTCATCTTGTCGCAGCCGCTCTTGCTCAAGCTCATCATAAGCGAGCACTCGTGGTGACCCGTATACGAGTTCCGTGGGGAGAACTGCCTCTGCTCCGTAGACAAGGGCAAAGGGTGTTTGGCCGGTGGCTCGATTCAGCGTCGTCCTGATCGACCAAAGAACCACCGGCAGCTGCTCGATCCAATTTCTTCCGCACTTGTGCAGCCTATCGAAAGTTCTGGTCTTGAGCCCGCGCAGCACTTCAGCGTTCGCCCTCTCCGCTTGACCGTTGCTTCTCGGGTGAGCAACAGAAGCAAAGCAAATCTTGGTGCCAAGATCTTGGGCGTACTGCATGAAGGTGTGGCTCGTGAATTGTGTGCCATTGTCGGTGATAATCCTGTTGGGGATCCCGAAACGGCAAACAATTGACCTGAAGAACTTGACTGCTGACTGTGCTGTCACCTTCCTCACTGGTTCCACTTTAGGCAAATTTGTGAAATTGTCAATTGCAACGTACAAGTACTCAAAGCCCCCGACAGCTCGGGGAAAAGGGCCGAGGATGTCGAGCCCCCAGACCGAAAATGGCCAGGATAAAGGGATTGTTTGGAGAGCTTGAGCTGGTTGGTGAATTTGTTTGGAGTGGAACTGGCACGCTTCACACTTGGTTACTTGCGCAGTTGCATCTTGGAGGGCTGTCGGCCAGAAGAAGCCTTGCCGGAAAGCCTTGCCGGCAAGTGCTCTTGCGCCAATGTGGTGACCACATATGCCTCCATGTATCTCTGCCAACAGCTGCCGTCCATCTTCCCGGGAAATGCACTTCAATTTCACTCCGTTGAACCTTCTTCTGTACAGTATGTCATCGACAAACTGGTACATACTTGATTGTCGGGCTACTTTCTCCGCTTCTTCTTGTTCCTCGGGAAGTTCTCCTGTTTGAAGGAAAAGGACGATCTGCTGTGCCCATGCCGGAGCCTGAGGCTCGACGACAAGGACTAAAGGCGCAAATGCTGCTGCGGGAACATCCGCTTCCACGGCAGGGATCTGGGACCCTGCCGGAGCGTGATGCTCCCCGGCAAGCGCGTCGGGACTCAGCTTGTCGGGAGCGCCAGCTTGAACGAAACAGGCCCTGGGGCTTGTCGGAGCAGATCGCTCCTCAGCACTTTCTGTGTTGATTCTGGGGACCTTCTTGGCGGTGGCTTCGGGAAGCTCTGCCGGAAAGTAGTAGCCGGTAACCAACTTTCTTTTCTTGCTTTGTCCAGTTGATGGTGTCACAGATGGTTGAGTTAGCTTGAGCACAAAAATCCCTGGTTCCACAGGCAACTTGAGTGCTGCGCATTTTGACAGGCCATCTGCAATGTCATTCTGAGCTCTTGGAACGTGTTCCATTTGCAGGCCGTCAAAATGTTCTTCTAGCTTTCTCACTTCATCAACGTACGCTTCCATCAATGGACTCTGATAATCTTTGTTAACTTGGCGGACGACAAGCTGTGAGTCACCCCTGACAATAAGCTTCCTGATCCCAAGTTCTGCCGCGATCCTGAGTCCGGCAAGCAAGCCCTCATACTCCGCAGTATTGTTTGTTGCTTGCTCCTTGGGAAAATGCATCTGGACCATGTACCTGAGGTGCTCTCCGGTGGGTGCGACAAGTAGTACGCCCGCACCGGCGCCTTGTAGCGAGAAGGCACCATCAAAGTACATGATCCATTCTTTGTATGCTTCCTTGACGGGGGTGCTCCCCTCCGGAGTTTCTTCATCGGGTGTTGGCGTCCACTCTGCTATAAATTCCGCCAATGCTCGGCTCTGAATGGTTGAAGTACTTTCAAACTTGAGGCCAAAGCTTGACAATTCCAGTGCCCACTCGACAATTCTGCCTGTTGCTTCTGGATTCTGCAATATCCTCTTCAACGGAAAGCGAGTGACCACAGTGATCTCATGCGATTGAAAGTAATGGCGCAGCTTTCTTGAGGCCATGAGGAGGCCGAAAAGCAACTTCTACACACCAGAGTACCTTGATCTAGCCCCCTGCAGAAGGGAACTGACAAAGTAAACTGGGCGCTGCACCATCTTCTTCTATTTCTCTTCTTGTGGCTGCGCAGACCCATCCTCGCCGGAACCAGGACTTGCCGGATCAGGGCTTGTCGGGCCAGAGCTTGTCGGGGAAGCCCCCTGCTTGTCGCTGGATTTGCTTGTCGCGGCCGCTGGCTCGTCATCTGCCTCTCTCTCTGCCACCAACGCAGCACTAACCACTTGATTGGTTGCCGCCAGATATAGCAACAACTTCTCTTGTGGCTTAGGTGCGACAAGTGTTGGAGTGGAGGACAAATATTTCTTCAAGTCCTGCAGCGCAGCCTCCGCTTCTGGGGTCCATTTCATCGGGCCCGCCTTTCAAGATTTTGAAAAACGGCAGGGCGCGTTCAGCAGACTTGGAAATGAACCTGCTGAGGGCAGCAACGCAACCGGCAAGCCTTCATACGTCCTTGACTCGCTTCGGTGCTTCGATTTGTTCGATGGCCTTGATCTTGTCGGGATTGGCTTCGATCCCCCTCTGTGACACAAAGAATCCGAGAAGCTTGCCGGAAGGAACTCCGAACACACACTTCTCGGGATTCAACTTGAGGTTGATCTTGCGCATATTTGTGAAGGTCTCGTCCAAATCTTGGATCAAAGTCTCTTTGTCCTTGCTCTTGACCACTATGTCATCCATGTAAGCTTCTACATTTCTGTGTAGTTGTGGCTCAAAAGCATGACTGCCACTCTCGCAAATGTTGAACCAACATTTTTTAGTCCGAAAGGCATCCGTACAAAGCAGTACATGCCACATGGAGTAATGAATGCAGTCTTCTCTTCATCTTCTTCAGCCATGAAGATCTGATGATATCCTGAGTATGCATCAAGAAATGAAAGCAGATCACATCCTGCCGTGGAGTCGACAATCTGGTCAATGCGCGGCAAGGGAAATGGATCCTTTGGACAAGCTTTATTAACATCAGTGAAGTTGATACAAAGCCTCCACTTCCCGTTTGCTTTGCGCACGACTACTGGATTGGCTCACCACGTTGGATGGAGCACTCCTCGGACCAGGCCTGCTGCTTCCAATTTCTTGATCTCTTTTGCAATGAACTCTTGACGTTCCACCGCTTGTTTTCTGACTTTCTGCTTAATGGGCCGCGCGTGAGGGCAGACGGCAAGGTGGTGCTCAATTACTTCCCTGGGAACACCGGGGATATCAGATGGTTGCCATGCAAACACATCGACAATCGCCCGCAGGAAAGCAACGAGCGCGCTTTCCTATTTAGGATCAAGCGCAGAACTGATGGTGAAGGTACCACCAGTGCCGTCCTCCTTGGCGGCCACTTTCTTGGTTTCTGGTGAAGCTGTTTTTGCCTTCTTGCACTTGCCGGTGGAGCTCGATGGTGCGTCCTCGACGGCAGCACAACACTCCGGGGAGGCGCATTTACCGGAGTAGGCATCAGAGCTATCCTTGCCAGACTTGGTCTTCTTCTTCCCCCGAGGAGCTTCAGCGGCAAGTGGCTCGCGCTCTGCTGCGGCTGCTGCTTCCCGGTAGATCTTGTCGGCGCAGATGAGTGCATCCTTCTTGTCGCCTTGGACAGAGATAACACTCATCGGGCCGGGCATCTTGAGCATATTGTATGCGTAGTGAGAGGCCGCCATGAACTTAGCAAGCGCGGGTCGGCCGAGTATCCCATTGTAGGGTAATGGAATATCAGCCACGTCGAACGTGATCCTCTCAGTCCTGAAGTTCAGTTCGCTTCCGAACGTCACTGGCAATGTGATCTTCCCCTTTGGCTTGCTCCTTCCCGGATTTATTCCTTGAAAGGCACCAGTTTCTTCGAGCTTGCTGTCGGGGATCTGGAGCTTCTTGAGCACTGCGGAGGAAATCAAGTTCAGACCGGCCCCGCCGTCAACCAGCATCTTCGTGACCTTGAGGTTGCGGATTGTTGGTGAGACCAACATTGGCAAGCACCCGACCGCAGTGATGCGATCAGGGTGGTCCTCAACGTCGAAGACGATGGGCGTGCTGGACCATTTCAGAGGCCAGCGTGCCTCGACGGACGGCTCCGCTGCATTCACTTCTCGCACCCACTGTTTGAGTTGGCGGTGCGAGGTGTGCAGGGAGGCGCCGCCGTCGATGCACAACACTTATGTCGCCTTCTGAAACTCTTGATCATCAGCCTCATCTTCCTCCATTTCTTCATCCTCATCTTCATCTTCGTCCTTGTCGCGGCCGCGGGGAGGCCTGTCTCCTTGCCGCGGCTTAGCCTTGCCGCGGTGTCCCCCCTGGGCGGTAAGCTTCTTGCCGGATCCTCCGCCACCTCCCTGGGCTCTCTCCTTATCGCGGCGCTCATACTCAGCTTTTTGCAGCTCCGCCATCTGCTCTACTTTTTTACAGGTTTGGAGGTCATGGCCCTTGGTGCGGTGGATCTTGCAATAACGTTCGCCGGAGCCATCCTGCTTGTCGGCGGCTGCTACAGCCTCGCCGGAGTCGTCGGTCCTGGCCTTGTCGGAGCCGCCTCCGTTGCCGGAATGCTCAACAGCTAGCACATCTTTAGCTTTCCTCTTCCTATTGTTCCGCCTCCGGTTCTTCCTTGCCGGGGCGGCATCCTCACTGTCAGATCCTTCTGCTCCGGCAACCTCTCCGGGGATTTTCCTCCCCTCCTCAGCCCGTGCACACTTGTCGGCCAGAGCGTAATGCTCGCTGACATCTCTGATCTTGCACATCGCCATCTCCTCCCTCATCCTGCGGTTATGCACGTTCTGATGAAACACGCTGATAACCGCGGCAGGGTGGACGTCTGGGATGTTGCGCTGCACCTGGCTGAATCTTTGTATGTACTTGCGCAGGGGCTCCCCCTCCCTCTGGACGAGCAAGTGGAGGTCACTCTCCTGGCCATGAGGTTTGTGGCCACCCGTGAAGGCGCCGACAAACTGGTGACACAGGTCCGCCCACGAAGAGATGGAGCCGTCCGGCAAGTGCATGAGCCATGATCTGACGTTGGGCTTGAGTACCAGCGGGAAGTAGTTGGCAAGGATCTTCTCGTCACGCCCTCTGGCAGCCTGCACCGTGATGGTGTAGATGTTGAGGAACTCCGACGGGTGTATCCTGCCATCATACTTCTCGGGCACGTCTGGCTTGAAGTTCTTGGTTTTGGGCCACTGGACTTGCCGCAACTCGCGGGTGAACGCAGGGCAACCTGCCACGTACGGCAAGTCGCCTGGTTCTCCGGGTGCGTGCGCGTCGATAGCGGGCCCAGCGCGCTGGTCAGATTGACGTCGCGCTTCTCTCCGGCGCTCGATGCGGGTACGAACGTCTTCGTGTTGTCGTTCTTGGAGGACGTGGCGTTGATCGCGGCGAGTTCGCGGGTCCGACGACGCGGTGGAGTCGCTGTCGGGGTTGGTCCGGCGAGCTGGCGATCTTGGCCTTCGGGGCTGGGAGTGCACAGAGGTGGCGCCCCCAGCGGTCTTGTCGGCGTCGGCTTGCGCCTGGGCGCCTTGCCGGGGCCTCGACGCGCTCGGTCACCGGGGTTTATCGCCGTTGGCGAAGCCGATGAGGCTGTAAATGGTCATCCTCCAGTCGTCGATCTTGGGCGTCGGAGGGTAGTCTAGAAGCAGCTGGGCTCGGGCCAGTGCTTCCTCTGCTGTCTTGGGTGGCGGTGGTGATGAACGGTGCGAAGAGCGGGATGTGCTTGGACTCCCAACTGGATTGGGAGGTACCACACCCCGTCTGGGCGACCGTATCTCGCTCGCGCCAGCATGCGGGCGTGCATGCTGACCTCGAGCATCCCGCGACCCAACAGCTTGGCCTTGTTCCAACGCGAGCACGGTGCTAGGAGCACCGGGGCGTTGTTGACCTTGCACCTCCTGGGAAGGGTGCGGCGTCTGCACCATCGCCGACGCTTGCGGGGCCTTGTTTTTGGATCTGGTGACGACGCGAGACCCACCGGCGGCGCCCGCTCCTCCGCCGGCGTCCACTCCACCGCCCGTTTGCTCCGGTGGTGGTGGCGGAACCGATGTAGACGGAGCGGCCACCTCCGAAGGCTTCTTCTTCGGTGGCATGTTGACGATGACGTTGATGTAGCGTGCGTGGAGACCGGATCAGATGCTCACGACCTCGACGCCCCCCTACCTGGCGCGCCAAAGATGTCGGGGCGAATCTCTGTGGCCTTGAGCACCTATGGGGCACTGGGGGCCCCTTCTGGTTCGGCAAGGGAGCGGGGATCGTGCGCAGAGCAGATCGAGGTCGAGCGCGCGCGGGGAGATGGGCAATCTTTACCCAGCTTCGGGGCTCTCCGGAGAGATAACACCCCTACTGCTGCTTTGTGTTTGTTATTTGGTCTTGCTCGAGCGTGCGAGCGTATGGTGGTGCTGTGGGTATCGAATGAACCGAACCCCTTCTACGTGCGCATGGGCCTCCCTTTTATAGTCCGAAGGGGGTACCCACAGGTGGCAGCGTAGGAAGAGGGGGTAGAAAGGTAAAAACGCAGGTTGGTACAACAGTGCGCAACAGTGCCCCTACCTAACTCTGACGGCAGGGGACAAGGGCATTAAATGCCTGTTTGGTCGCCCCAACAGTGTAAAGAAACGACCGTTAGGTGAGCCACCGGTTGCCACGATGGCGCCTCTGTCAGCTCCGTTTGCCACCTCGCTCCGCATGGCTGCGTAGCGCCTCGCCACGTGCCCCTGGGGATGGCCTTGCGATGACATGTCGCTGGGTGCGCTGGAGTCGGGGTGGCAGCCTTGCCGCGGCAAGTGCCTTGCCGCGGCCCTTTTCTTGTCGTTTCAGCAAGCTTGCCGGCCGTCGGGCCTTGCCGGGGCGCGCGGGGCGCCGCGGCAAGTCTTCTGACGAGGCCTTGGTTGGCCTTCCCGGCAAGCTCCTCCTGCCGGGGCCTTCGTGTTCTTGGCTAGTACTTTGTTCTTGAATGGCAGTAATAAAGAATGGTGGAGAGCCTTGCCGGTCGTCCGGCAAGCCTTGCCGCGGGGTGCTGCGACTGCCCATGCACAAGTTCAGGGTACTAAGGTACCCCCTACTTTAGTACACCGACAATAACTAATGGAGAGGGGTTATGGTGGAGGGGGGCATTAATGGGGGAGAGAAGAGAGGTGTAGGAGAAAGAGAGAGGCCATTTATGGAGGAGTGTGCCATTAATGATGAGAGAAGAGAGGTAGGAGGAAGAGAGAAGAAGAGCAACAATGGTGGAGCGTGGAGAGGGGAGACGGGAAAGGAGGGGGAGAGATGGCAAAGTAGGGGAGAGGAGGGGGAGGGGGTGAAAAGGTGGCACCAACCACAACTAGCAGTAGCGCTGCTTTGCAAAAAGCGTTGCTGGTATTGGACTTAGTAGTAGCGCTCTCCAGGAAAAGCGCTACTACTAAGTGGGGCCCACTAGCAGTAGAGACGCATTTAAACAGAGCGCTGCTACTAAACTGTTAGTAGTAGCACTTTTTTCTGTACACCGCTACAACTACGGTGACCGTCGGTTTCCTCGTCTGGTCCCACATAGTAGTAGCGCGTTTCTGCTACACAACGCTACTACTACTACAGGTTTACTAGTAGCGCTTTCCGTGAAAAGCGCTACTGCTAAATAGCAGCAGCGTTTACTATTTTCCAGCGCTACTACTATGCTACTGTGTATAAGCATTTTCCTAGTAGTGCGATGCGATGCTCCGGTGGCATTGCTACCCCCTAAAGGAAATATGCCCTAGAGGCAACAATAAAGTTGTTATTTATATTTCCTTGTATCATGATAAATTTTATTATTCATGGTAGAATTGTATTAACCGGAAACTTAGTACATGTGTGAATACATAGACAAATAGAGTGTCACTAGTATGCCTCTACTTGACTAGCTCGTTAATCAAAGATGGTTAAGTTTCCTAGCCATAGACATGAGTTGTCATTTGATGAACAAGATCACATCATTAGAGAATGATATGATTTACAAGACCCATCTGTTAGCTTAGCACTATGATCGTTTAGTTTGTTGCTACTTCTTTCTTCATGACTTATACATGTTCCTATGACTATAAGATTATGCAACTCCCGAATACTGGAGGAACACTTAGTGTGCTATCAAACGTCACAACGTAACTGGATGATTATAAAGATGCTCTACAGGTATCTCCGATGGTGTTTGTTGAGTTGGCATAGCTCGTGGTTAGGATTTGTCACTCCGATTGTCGGAGAGGTATCTCTGGACCCACTCGGTAATGCACATCACTATAAGCCTTGCATGCAATGTGGCTAATGAGTTAGTTGCGGGATGATGCATTACAGAACGAGTAAAGAGACTTGCCGGTAGTGAGATTGAACTAGGTATGGTGATACCGACAATCGATTCTCATGCAAGTAACATACATATGACAAAGGGAACAACGTATGTTGTTGTGCGGTTTGACCGATAAAGATCTTCGTAGAATATGTAGGAGCCGATATGAGCATCCAGGTTCCGCTATTGGTTATTGACCAGAGATGTGTCTCGGTCATGTCTACATAGTTCTCGATCCCGTAGGGTCCGCACGCTTAACGTTCGATGACGATCGGTATTATGAGTTTTTGTGATTTGATGTACCTAAGATTGTTCGGAGTCCTGGATGAGATCACGGCCATGACGAGGAGTCTCGAAATGGTTGAGACATAAAGATTGATGTATTGGGCCATGTTGTTCGGACACCGGAAGTGTTCCAGAGAGTTTCGGATAAAACCGGAGTGTTGGAGGGGTTACCGAAACCCCCCGGGGAAGTAATGGGCCTTATTGGGCCTTAGGGGAGAGAGAGGGCTGCGGCCAGGAGGTGGCTCCCCCCCAAGGGGAGTCTGATTAGGACTAGGGGAGGGGGCGCAACCTCTCTTTCCCTCCCCCTCTCCCTCTCCTTCCTTCTTCTCCTACTTGGACTAGGAAAGGGGGGAACCTACTCCTACTAGGAGTAGGATTCCTCCCCTTGGGCGTGCCCCTTGTGGCCGTCCGGCCTCCTCCTACCCTACTTTATATATGGGAGAGGGTGTGATGTGTACTACACAACCTTCTTCTTGTAGACGTTGTTGGGCCTCCAAGTGCAGAGGTTTGTAGGACAGTAGCAAATTTCCCTCCAGTGGATGACCTAAGGTTTATCAATCCGTGAGAGGCGTAGGATGAAGATGGTCTCTCTCGAACAACCCTGCAACCAAATAACCAAGAGTCTCTTGTGTCTGCAACACACCAGAATACAATGGTAAATTGTACAGGTGCACTAGTTCGGCGAGGAGATGGTGATACAAGTGCAGTATGGATGCTAGACATAGGTTTTTGTAATCTGAAAATATAAAAACAGCAAGGTAACTAGTGATAAAAGTGAGTGTAAATGGTATTTCAATGCTAGGAAACAAGGCCCAGGGTTCATACTTTCACTAGTGCAAGTTCTCTCAACAATAATAACATAATTAGATCATATAACAATCCATCAACATGCAACAAAGAGTCACTCCAAAGTCACTAATAGCAGAGAACAAACGAAGAGATTATTGTAGGGTACGAAACCACCTCAAAGTTATTGAGGGAGTCCTGGACTAGGGGGTGTCCGGATAGCCGAACTATCATCTTTGGCCGGACTCCAAGACTATGAAGATACAAGATTGAAGACTTCGTCCCGTGTCCGGAGGGGACTTTCCTTGGCATGGAAGGCAAGCTTGGAGATACGGATATGTAGATCTCCTACCATTGTAACTGACTCTGTGTAACCCTAGCCCTCTCCGGTGTCTATATAAACCAGAGGGTTTTAGTCCATAGGACAACATAACCATTACAAAAATCGTACCATAGGCTAGCTTCTAGGGTTTAGCCTCCTTGATCTCGTGGTAGATCCACTCTTGTACTACCCATATCATCAATATCAATCAAGCAGGAGTAGGGTTTTACCTCCATCGAGAGGGCCCGAACCTGGGTAAAAACATCGTGTCCCTTGTCTCCTGTTACCATCCGCCTAGACGCACAGTTCGGGACCCCCTACCCGAGATCCACCGGTTTTGACACCGACATTGGTGCTTTCATTGAGATTTCCTCTGTGCCGTCACTGATAGGAAGGATGCCTGTTCCCGTCTTTAAAGACGGTATCTTCGCCGAAGGAGCCTTGGCCGCCGGCCAAACTATCCGGCTGGGTGGTTTTCTCATCACCGCCTGTTCAGCCACCGCTTCGAAGACGACCTCTCAGGTCGTCAAAAGCAATCTTCGCGTCAACTTGGAATTCGCCGAGAAGTTAGATCCAATAGAGCTTTCGTCTGTAAACGAGCTCTTGGATCGCATCGCCGCCCTGGGAGTCGCTACAGACTACAATCAGATTGGGCTTAAAACCGATCTGAGAAAGATTAACTCTCCCCAGGTTACCCACCACGTTGCGGTGGTAGAGGAACAACGCGGTGACTCTTCTCCTATATTGAAAACCAGTCGTGTCCGGGCTTCCGAACCCTTCATGCCGGACTCCCGCAGGGGGACGGACTTCGATCAAGCACTGAACCTAAAGTCATGCGTCGGACCGGACTCGTTGGACTACATCCAATGATCCAAGCTTCCAAATCCGGAAACTTCTCGGCCCTTGAGCCTCGAGATGGGTAGGGTTCCGGACTTAATTCCACCCACCCACCCAGACATATGCGATCTATCTCAAATCCGGCAAGAGCCCGCCGAAACAGTACATCATTACTGGGCCAGATTCCTCCTGGTTACGGACAGGATAAAAGGACTGCCGAGAGGAAAACGCAATTTCAATTTTCTGCAATAATTGCACGGACGAGGAAATCTTGAACGCCGTCAGTCGCCGTGAAATTACACGCTTCTCCGACCTGGCGTCCATAGTACGAAAGTACTGTGCGATGGAGAGTTTCCGAAAAACCGAAACTAAGTTTTGGGACAATCCGGCCCCGAATATAACCCTAGTCCGTAACAAAAGGGTGCAGTACACTAAGGCACCAGGTACAAAAACCAAAAAGCAAAAACCCCATAAAGGGCAAGGAACCGTACTGGAGGGATGGCTCAGCGGACCCTATAAAATTCACAGTACAGAAGGCGCCACCCCAACACATAGCCTTCGAGCATGTTGGTTTTTGCGGTAGGTGGCCAAAAGTGGCGAGGAGCTTCTAGCCCCGGAAACCCACTCCAACTGTACCAGTACGGTGTCAGCAGTCTTCGAGACTTTTGCATCAAATAATGTGCGAAAACGAACAATCCGCAACCTCGCCGAAGTCCACCAAGTAGCAACAACAAATCCATGGAGCGACACGGCCATCACCTTCAGTGCCAGCGACGAACCTAAATTCCGAAGAGCCCGAGCACCAGCCGCATTGGTCCTCAGTCCAATAGTGGACGACTTTCGTCTTACCAAGGTACTCATGGATGGCGGCAGCGGACTAAATCTCATCTACGAGGAAACTCTTCAAAAAATGGAAATAGACTGGAGCCGCATTGAGAGAAGCAGCACAACCTTTAGAGGAATAATCCCTAGCCGGCAAGCGCGCTGCACAGGGAAAATCACACTTGATGTGGTGTTCGGCTCGCCGGATAATTACAGGTCTGAAGAAGCTACATTCCAAGTGGCCCTGTTCAGCAGCGGATATCACGCTATTTTAGGACGGGAGGCATTCACAATTTTCCAAGCCATACCCCATTACGGGTACATGAAGCTTAAGATGCCTGGGACCGGTGGAACAATCACTCTCGCTAGTGATCCGGACATAGCACTCCGCGCTGAAAACAAGACAACCGCATTAGCCCTGGAGGCACTATCCGAAGCCCTAGCGGCGGAAGAACTCACTGCGCTCCGCTCTACGGTGAATAGGGACGATGTGATACTCGATAAGAGATCCAAGGCCACCTCTTTCAAACCAGCGGACGAAATAGTCAAATTCCAGGTCCACCCAACAGACCCAACAAAGACGGCCTCCATCGGGGCGCAGTTGAACCCTGATGTAGATGTCGCACTGCGAGAGTTCCTTTGGGAAAATTGGGACATCTTTGCCTGGTACCCTTCAGATATGCCAGGAATCCCACGCAGATTGGCAGAACACAGCCTAAACATCCTAAAAGGATTCAAGCCAGTCAAGCAGGCTCTTCGGCGATTTTCCGAACCCAAAAGACAGGCAATGGGAGAAGAGCTAGCCAAACTACTGGAGGCCGGATTCATCAGAGACATCAAACATCCGGACTGGCTAGCAAACCTGGTAATGGTACCAAAGAAGGACAAATCCTGGCGCCTATGTGTCGATTTTAAAGACCTCAACCAGGCCTGCCCAAAGGATCCCTTCCCCCTCCCCCGCATCGACCAAATAATCGATGCTACTGCAGGGCATGATACATTGTGCTTCCTTGACGCATATTCCGGCTACCATCAAATCAAAATTGCGGAAGAAGACCAAGCCGCAACGGCATTCATTACTCCATATGGACCATTCTGCTTCAAAACGATGCCCTTCGGACTCAAAAACGTTGGCGCAACATATCAGCGCATGATTCAGACATGTCTGGCTACCCAGATCGGCAAAATAGTAGAAGCATACGTAGACGACGTAGTCGTCAAAACCAAACACGTTGAGACTCTAGTAGACGATTTGAGGCTAACATTCGACAACCTCCGAGCATATGACATCAAGCTGAATCTGGAAAAATGCGTCTTTGGCGTACTAGCCGGAAAGCTCCTGGGCTTCATTGTATTCGGTAGAGGAATTGAAGCGAACCCAGCCAAGATCCGAGCTCTATCACAGCTAGATATTCCAAAAGACCTCAAACAAATACAAAAATTGACCGGATGTGTGGCGGCCCTAAGCCGCTTTATCTCCCGTTTGGGAGAAAAGGCATTGCCCCTCTATCGCCTCCTCAGGCGCACCGAACACTTCGAGTGGACGGATGTTGCCACTGCCGGACTCGAAGAAATCAAAGCCATATTGGCAACAAATCCGGTCCTGGCCACGCCTAACCTGGGCGAACCAATGTTGTTATACATCGCGGCAACACATCAAGTTGTAAGCGCAGTACTCGTCGTCGAACGAGAAATAGAAGGGCACAAATTCCCTCTTCAAAAACCAGTGTACTACGTATCCACTGTCTTAACTCCCTGCAAGTCCCGGTACCCGCACTATCAAAAGATAGCGTATGCGGTGTTCATGGCATCCCAGAAGCTCCAACACTACTTTCAAGAGTGTTCGATAACAGTGGCCTCCGAAGTGCCCCTCAACGACATTATAAACAACCGCGACGCGACGGGCAGGATTGCAAAATGGGCCATAGAGCTCTTACCATTCGATATAACTTATAAACCTCGGCGAGCTATAAAGTCGCAAGTCTTAGCTGACTTCGTCGCCGAATGGACTGAAGCCGAACTCCCTAAAGAGTACGGCGCATACTCCAATTGGATTATGCATTTCGACGGCTCCAAAATGTTGGCCGGCTTGGGGGCTGGCATTGTATTGACGTCCCCGACCAAGGATACAGTCCAATACGTACTTCAGATAATGTACACGAACTCCAACAATGCAGCCAAATATGAGGCCCTCCTACATAGCCTCCGGATGGCAATCTGCATGGGCATTCAACTCCTAGAGGTGCGTGGGGATTCAAACCTCGCAATATCCCAAGTAAATGGAGACTTTGACGCCAAGGATGCAAAAATGGCAGCCTATCATAACGCTGTCCTAAAAATGACAGCTCGGTTCGAAGGACTCGAATTCCACCATGTAGCCCGAGATAATAACCAAGCAGCCGACGTATTGGCACGCATCGGCGCGAAACGCGACGCTCTCCCTCCTAACATCTTCCTGGAACGGCTCTTTAAGCCATCCGTACTATGGGAAGAGGAGTCCGGAAATAACAACCCGGAGGCAGCCGCACCACCCAATACAGAACAATCTGACATAATCGGCGATTCAGCCGATGAAATAACATCCTCGGCCCACGAAATAATGGCAGTAATCTGAAGGAAATATGCCCTAGAGGCAATAATAAAGTTATTGTTTATTTCCTTATTTCATGATAAATGTTTATTATTCATGCTAGAATTGTATTAACCGGAAACATAATACATGTGTGAATATACAAACAAACAGAATGTCACTAGTATACCTCTACTTGACTAGCTTGTTAATCAAAGATGGTTATGTTTCCTAACCATGAACAAGGAGTTGTTATTTGATTAACAAGATCACATCATTAGTTGAATGATCTGATTGACAAGACCCATTCAGTTAGCTTAGCACCCGATCGCTTAGTATGTTGCCATTGCTTTCTTCATGACTTATACATGTTCCTATGACTATGAGATTATGCAACTCCCGTTTACCGGAGGAACACTTTGTGTGCTACCAAACGTCACAACGTAACTGGGTGATTATAAAGGTGCTCTACAGGTGTCTCCAAAGGTACTTGTTGGGTTGGCGTATTTCGAGATTAGGATTTGTCACTCCGAATGTTCGAGAGGTATCTCTGGGCCCTCTCGGTAATGCACATCACTTAAGCCTTACAAGCATTGCAACTAATGAGTTAGTTGCGAGATGATGTATTACGGAACGAGTAAAGAGACTTGCCGGTAACAAGATTGAACTAGGTATTGAATACCGACGATCGAATCTCGGGCAAGTAACATACCGATGACAAAGGGAACAACGTATGTTGTTATGCGGTCTGACCGATAAAGATCGTCGTAGAATATGTAGGAACCAATATGGGCATCCAGGTCCCGCTATTGGTTATTTACCGGAGACGTGTCTCGGTCATGTCTACATTGTTCTCGAACCGTAGGGTCCGCACGCTTAAGGTTTCGATGACAGTTTTATTACGAGTTTATGAGTTTTGATGTACCGAAGGAGTTCGGAGTCCCGGATGAGATCGGGGACATGACGAGGAGTCTCGAAATGGTCGAGACGTAAAGATCGATATATTGGACGACTATATTGGGAGTTCGGAAAGGTTCCGAGTGATTCGGGTATTTATCGGAGTACCGGAGATTTACGGGAATTCACCAGGGAGAAGTATTGGGCCTTTTTGGGCCCTGCGGGAAAGAGAGAGGGGCTGCCTAGGGCAGGCCGCACGCCCCCCCATGGCCTAGTCCGAATTGGACTAGGGGGAGGGGCCGCACCCCCTCCTTCCTTCCCTTCTCTCTTCCCCTTCCTTGTCTCCTACTCCTAATACATGGAAGGACTCCTAGTTGGACTAGGAAAGGGGGGAATCCTACTCCCTGTGGGAGTAGGACTCCCCAGGGCGCGCCATAGTAGAGGGCCGGCCCTCCCCTCCTCCTCTCCTTTATATACGGGGGTAGGGGCACCCCATAGACACACAAGTTGATCCTCGTGATCGTTCCTTAGCCGTGTGCGGTGCCCCCCTCCATGATATTACACCTAGGTCATATTGTAGCAGTGCTTAGGCGAAGCCCTACGACGGTTGAACATCAAGATCGTCACCATGCAGTCGTGCTGACGGAACTCCTCCCCGAAGCTTTGCTGGATCGAAGCCCGGGGTGCGTCATCGAGCTGTACGTGTGTCAAGAACTCGGAGGTGCCGGAGTAACGGTGCTTGGATCGGTTGGACCGGGAAGACGTACGACTACTTCCTCTATGTTGCGTCAACGCTTCCGCTTCAGTCTACGAGGGTACGTAGACAACACTCTCCCCTCTCGTTGCTATGCATCACCATGATCTTGCGTGTGCGTAGGAATTTTTTTGAAATTACTACGTTACCCAACAGTGGCATCCGAGCCTAGGTTTTATGGTTTGATGTTATATGCACGAGTAGACTACAAGTGAGTTGTGGGAAATATAAGTCATACTGCTTACCAGCATGTCATACTTTGGTTCGGCGGTATTGTTGGATGAAGCGGCCCGGACCGACATTACGCGTACGCTTATGCGAGACTGGTTTTACCGCCGTGCTTTCCACACAGGTGACTAGCGGGTGTCAGTTTCTCCAACTTCAGTTGAACCGAGTGTGGCTACGCCCGGTCCTTGCGAAGGTTAAAACAGCATCAACTTGACAAACTATCGTTGTGGTTTTGATGCGTAGGTGAGATTGGTTCTTGCTTAAGCCCGTAGCAGCCACGTAAAACTTGCAACAACAAAGTAGAGGACGTCTAACTTGTTTTTGCAGGGCATGTTGTGATGTGATATGGCCAAGACATGATGCTATATTTTATTGTATGAGATGATCATGTTTTCTAACCGAAGTTATCGGCAACTGGCAGGAGCCATATGGTTGTCGCTTTATTGCATGAAATGCAAACGCCCTGTAATTGCTTTACTTTATCACTAAGCGGTAGCGATAGTCGTAGAAGCAATAGATGGCGTAAACGACAACGATGCTACGATGGAGATCAAGGTGTCGCGCCGGTGACGATGGTGATCATGATGGTGCTTCGGAGATGGAGATCACAAGCACAAGATAATGATGGGCATATCATATCACTTATATTGATTGCATGTGATGTTTATCCTTTATGCATCTTATCTTCCTTTGATTGACGGTAGCATTTTAAGATGATCTCTCACTAAAAATTATCAAGAAGTGTTCTCCCAGAGTATGCACCGTTGCCATAGTTCGTCGTGCCCAGACACCATGTGATGATCGGGTGTGATAAGCTCTACGTCCATCTACAACGGGTGCAAGCCAGTTTTGCACACGCAGAATACTTAGGTTAAACTTGACGAGCCTAGCATATGCAGATATGGCCTCAGAACACGGAGACCGAAAGGTCGAGCGTGAATCATAGAGTAGATATGATCAACATAGTGATGTTCACCATTGAAAACTACTCCATCTCACGTGATGATCGGTTATGGTTTAGTTGATTTGAATCATGTGATCACTTAGATGACTAGAGAGATGTCTATCTAAGTGGGAGTTCTTAAGTAATATGATTAATTGAACTTAAATTTATCATGAACTTAGTCCTAGTAGTATTTTGCAAATTATGTTGTAAGATCAATAGCTTGCGTTGTTGCTTTCATATGTTTATTTTGATGTGTTCCTAGAGAAAATTGTGTTGAAAAATGATGCGGATAGGATCCGTGATCTGAGGTTTATCCTCATTGCTGCACAGAAGAATTATGTCCTTAATGCACCGCTAGGTGACAGACCTATTGCAGGAGCAGATGCAGACGTTATGAACGTTTGGCTAGCTCAATATGATGACTACTTGATAGTTTTGTGCACCATGCTTTATGGCTTAGAATCGGGACTTCAAAGATGTTTTGAACATCAGGGACCATATGAGATGTTCCAGGAATTGAAGTTAATATTTCAAGCAAATACCCGAGTTGAGAGATATGAAGTCTCCAACAAGTTCTATAGCTAAAAGATGGAGGAGAATCGCTCAACTAGTGAGCATGTGCTCAGATTGTCTGGGTACTACAATCGCTTGAATCAAGTGGGAGTTAATCTTCCAGATAAGATAGTGATTGACAGAATTCTCTAGTCACCATCACCAAGTTAGTAGAACTTCGTGGTGAACTATAGTATGCCTAAGCCTGAGACTAAGTGCTTCTACTGCAAAGGGAATGGTCACTGGAAGCGGAAATGCCCTAAATATTTGGTGGATAAGAAGGATGGCAAAGTGAACAAGGGTATATTTGATATACAGGTTATTGATGTGTGCTTTACTAGTGTTTATAGTAGCTCCTGAGTATTTGATACTTGTTCGGTTGCTAAGATTAGTAACTCGAAACAGGAGTTACAGAATAAACAAAGACTAATTGAAGGGGAAGTGACGATGAGTGTTGGAAGTAGTTCCAAGATTGATATGATCATCATCGTAGACTCCCTATACTTTCGGGATTAGTGTTAAACCTAAATAAATGTTATTTGGCGTTTGCGTTGAGCATGAATATGATTTGATCATGTTTATTGCAATACAGTTATTCATTTAAAATCAGAGAATAATTGTTGTTCTATTTAAATGAATAAAACCTTCAATGGTCATACACCCAACAAAAATAGTTTGTTGGCTCTCGATCGTAGTGATACACATATTCATAATATTGATGCCAAAAGATGCAAAGTTAATAATGATAGTGCAACTTATTTGTGGCACTGCCGTTTACGTCATATCGGTGTAAAGCGCATGAAGAAACTCCATGTTGATGGGATTTTGAAATCACTTGATTATGAATCACTTGATGCTTGCGAACCATGCCTCATGGGCAAGATGACTAAGACTCCGTTCTCCGGAACAATGGAGCGAGCAACAGATTTGTTGGAAATCATACATACTGATGTATGTGGTCCGATGAATATTAAGGCTCGCGACAAGTATCATTATTTTCTGACCTTCACAGTTGATTTGAAGCAGATATGAGTATATCTACTTGATAAAACACAAGTCTGAAACATTTGAAAAGTTCAAAGAATTTCAGAGTGAAGTAGAGAATCATCGTAACAAGAAAATTAAAGTTTCTATGATATGATCGCAGAAGTAAAATATTTGAGTTATGAGTTTTGGTCTTCAATTAAAACAATGTGGAATAGTTTCACAGCTCACGCCACTTGGAACACCACAACATTATGGTGTGTCCAAACATCGTAACCACACTTTATTGGATATAGTGCGATCTATGATGTCTCTTACTGATTTACCACTATAGTTTTTGGGTTATGCATTAGAGACAGCTACATTCACGTTAAAAGTGCACCATCTAAATCCGTTGAGACGACACCATATGAACTGTGGTTTAGCAAGAAACACAAGTTTTTTTCTTAAATTTTGGGGCTGCGATGCTTATGTGAAAAAGTTCCATCCTGACAAGCTCGAACCCAAATCGGAGAAATGCGTCTTCATAGAATACCCAAAGGAAATTGTTGGGTACACCTTCTATCACAGATCCGAAGGCAAGATATTCGTTGCTAAGAATGGATCCTTTCTAGAGAAGGAGTTTCTCTCGAAAGAAGTGAGTGGGAGGAAAGTAGAATTTGATAAGGTAATTGTACCTTCTCCCTTATTGGAAAGTAGTTCATCACAGAAATCTGTTCCTATGACTACTACACCAATTAGTGAGGAAGCTAATGATGATGATCATGAAACTTCAGATCAAGTTACTACAGAACCTCGTAGGTCTTCCAGAGTACGGTCCGCACCAGAGTGGTACGGTAATCCTATTCTGGAAGTCCTGTTACTAGACCATGATGAACCTACGAACTATGAGGAAGCGATGATGAGCCCAGATTCCGCGAAATGGCTTGAGGCCATAAAATTTGAGATATGATCCATGTATGGGAACAAAGTGTGGACTTTGGTGGAGCTGCCCGATGATCGGCAAGCCATATTGTATAAATGGATCTTCAAGAGGAAGACGGACGTTGATAGTAGTGTTACTATCTACAAAGCTCGACTTGTCACAAAAAGGTTTTTGACAAGTTCAAGGTGTTGACTACAATGAGATTTTCTCAACTGTAGCGATGCTTAAGTCTGTGCGAATCATGTTAGCAAGTGCCACGATTTATGAAATTTGGCAAATGGATGTAAAAACTGCATTCCTGAATGGGTTTCTGGAGGAAGAGTTGTATATGATGCAACCAGAAGGTTTTATCGATCCAAAGGGAGCTAACAAAGTGTGCAAGCTTCAGCGATCCATCTATGGACTGGTGCAAGCATCTCGGAGTTGGAATATACGCTTTGATGAGTTGATCAGAGCATATAGTTTTATACAGACCTGCGGTGAAGCCTGTATTTACTAGAAAGTGAGTGGGAGCACTACAGCATTTCTGATAAGTATATGTGAATGACATATTGTAGATCAGAAATAATGTAGAATTATTCTGCAAAGCATAAAGGAGTGTTTGAAAGGAGTTTTTCAAAGAAAGACCTCGGTGAAGCTGCTTACATATTGAGCATCAAAATCTATAGAGATAGATCAAGACGCTTGATAAGTTTTTTCAATGAGTACATACCTTGACAAGATTTTGAAGTAGTTCAACATGGAACAGTCAAAGAAAGAGTTCTTGCCTGTGTTACAAGGTGTGAAATTGAGTAAGACTCAAAGCCCGACCACGGCAGAAGATAGAAAGAGAATGAAAGTCATTCCCTATGCCTTGGCCATAGGTTCTATAAAGTATGCCATGCTGTGTACTAGATCTATTGTATACCCTACACTGAGTTTGGCAAGGGAGTACAATAGTGATCTAGGAGTAGATCACTGGACAGCGGTCAAAATTATCCTTAGTGGAATAAGGATATGTTTCTCGATTATGGAAGTGACAAAAGGTTCGTCGTAAAGGGTTACATCGATGCAAGTTTTGACACCGATCTGGATGACTCTAAGTCTCGATCTAGATACATATTGAAAGTGGGAGCAATTAGCTAGAGTAGCTCCATGCAAAGCATTGTAGACATAGAAAATTGCAAAATACATAACGGATCTGAATGTGAAAGACCCGTTGACTAAGATTCTCTCACAAGCAAAACATGATCACACCTTAGTACTCTTTGGGTGTTAATCACATAGCGATGTGGACTAGATTACTGAATCTAGTAAACCCTTTGGGTGTTGGTCACATGACGATGTGAACTATGGGTGTTAATCACATGATGATGTGAACTATCGATGTTAATCACATGGTGATGTGATCTAGATTATTGACTCTAGTGCAAGTGGGAGACTGAAGGAAATATGCCCTAGAGGCAATAATAAAGTTATTGTTTATTTCCTTATTTCATGATAAATGTTTATTATTCATGCTAGAATTGTATTAACCGGAAACATAATACATGTGTGAATATATAGACAAACAGAATGTCACTAGTATACCTCTACTTGACTAGCTTGTTAATCAAAGATGGTTATGTTTCCTAACCATGAACAAGGAGTTGTTATTTGATTAACAAGATCACATCATTAGTTGAATGATCTGATTGACATGACCCATTCAGTTAGCTTAGCACCCGATCGTTTAGTATGTTGCTATTGCTTTCTTCATGACTTATACATGTTCCTATGACTATGAGATTATGCAACTCCCGTTTACCGGAGGAACACTTTGTGTGCTACCAAACGTCACAACGTAACTGGGTGATTATAAAGGTGCTCTACAGGTGTCTCCAAATGTACTTGTTGGGTTGGCGTATTTCGAGATTAGGATTTGTCACTCCGAATGTCGGAGAGGTATCTCTGGGCCCTCTCTGTAATGCACATCACTTAAGCCTTGCAAGCATTGCAACTAATGAGTTAGTTGCGAGATGATGTATTATGGAACGAGTAAAGAGACTTGCCGGTAACAAGATTGAACTGGGTATTGGATACCAACGATCGAATCTTGGGCAAGTAACATACCGATGACAAAGGGAACAACGTATGTTGTTATGCGGTCTGACCGATAAAGATCTTCGTAGAATATGTAGGAACCAATATGGGCATCCAGGTCCCGCTATTGGTTATTGACCGGAGACGTGTCTCAGTCATGTCTACATTGTTCTCGAACCGTAGGGTCCGCACGCTTAAGGTTTCGATGACAGTTTTATTACGAGTTTATGAGTTTTGATGTACCGAAGGAGTTCGGCGTCCCAGATGAGATCGGGGACACGACGAGGAGTCTCGAAATGGTCGAGACGTGAAGATCTATATATTGGACGACTATATTCGGAGTTCGGAAAGGTTCCGAGTGATTCGGGTATTTATCGGAGTACCGGAGAGTTACGGGAATTCACCGGGGAGAAGTATTGGGACTTTTTGGGCCCTGCGGGAAAGAGAGAGGGGCTGCCTAGGGCAGGCCGCGCGCCCCCCCATGGCCTAGTCCGAATTGGACTAGGGGGAGGGGCCGCACCCCCTCCTTCCTTCCCTTCTCTCTTCCCCTTCCTTGTCTCCTACTCCTAATTCATGGAAGGACTCCTAGTTGGACTAGGAAAGGGGGGAATCCTGCTCCCGGTGGGAGTAGGACTCCCCAGGGCGCGCCATAGTAGAGGGCCGGCCCTCCCCTCCTCCTCTCCTTTATATACGGGGGTAGGGGGCACCCCATGTTGGAGAACGTTGCAGAAAATTAAAAATTTTCCTACGGTTTCACCAAGATCCATCTATGAGTTCATCTAAGCAATGAGTCATGGGAGAGAGTTTGCATCTACATACCACTTGTAGATCACGTGCGGAAGCTTGCAAGGTGATGATGGAGTCGTACTCGACGTGATTCAGATCACCGATGTCCAAGTGCTGAATGGACAGCACCTCCGCGTTCAACACACGTACGGGACGGGAGACGTCTCCTCCTTCTTGATCCAGCAAGGGGGAAGGAGAGGTTGAGGAAGCTCGCTCCAACGGCAGCACGACGGCGTGGTGATGTTGGTACAGCAGTACTCCGACAGGGCTTCGCCAAGCGCGTAACGGAGGAGGAGAGGTGTTGGGGAGGGGAGGGGTTGCGCCTTGGAGATGTGTACAGCAGCCCTCCCCCCACCCCTCTATTTATAGGGGAAGGGGCAAGCGGGGCCGACCCCTCTAGATGGGATCTAGAGGGGGGGCGGCGGCCAGGGAGGGGAGGCTTGCCCCCCAAGCAAGGGAGGCGCCCCCCTTAGGGTTTCCCCCCAACCCTAGGCGCATGGGCCCAAGGTGGGGGGCGCGCCCAGCCCTCCAGGGGCTGGCTCCCTCCCCTTTGTGGCCCATGTGGCCCTCCGGGAGGGGTGGCCCCTCCCGGTGGACCCTCGGAACCCCTCCGGTGGCCCTGGTACAATACTGATAACCCTCGGAAACTTTCCGGTGTCCGTATGATAACTTCCCATATATAAAACTTCACCTCCGGACCATTCCGAAACTCCTCGTGACGTCCGGGATCTCATCCGGGACTCTGAACAACATTCGGTAGTCACATACTAGTCTTCCTAATAACCCTAGCGTCACCGAACCTTAAGTGTGTAGACCCTACGGGTTCGGGAGACATGCAAACATGACCGAGACGACTCTCGGGCAATAACCAACAGCGGGATCTGGATACCCATGTTGGCTCCCACATGCTCCTCGATGATTTCATCTGTTGAACCACGATGTCGAGGATTCGATCAAAACCCTGTATACAATTCCCTTTGTCAATCGGTACGTTACTTACCCGAGACTCGATCGTCGGTATCCCAATACCTTGTTCAGTCTCGTTACCGGCAAGTCACTTTACTCGTACCGTAATGCATGATCCCGTGGCCAACACCTTGGTCACCTTGAGCTCATTATGATGATGCATTACCGAGTGGGCCCAGAGATACCTCTCCGTCATACGGAGTGACAAATCCCAGTCTCGATCCGTGTCAACCCAACAGACACTTTCGGAGATACCTGTAATGCACCTTTATAGTCACCCAGTTACGTTGTAACGTTTGATACACCCAAGGCACTCCTACGGTATCCGGGAGTTACACGATCTCATGGTCGAAGGAAGAGATACTTGACATTGGCAAAGCTCTAGCAGACGAACTACACGATCTTTATGCTATGCTTAGGATTGGGTCTTGTCCATCACATCATTCTCCTAATGATGTGATCCCGTTATCAACGACATCCAATGTCCATAGCCAGGAAACCATGACTATCTGTTGATCACAACGAGCTAGTCAACTAGAGGCTCACTAGGGACGTATTGCGGTCTATGTGTTCACACGTGTATTACGATTTCCGGAAAATACAATTATAGCATGAACAAAAGACAATTATCATGAACAATGAAATATAATAATACTTTTATTATTGCCTCTAGGGCATATTTCCAACACCCCATAGACACACAAGTTCATCCTCGTGATCGTTCCTTAGTCGTGTGCGGTGCCCCCCTCCACGATATTACACCTCGGTCATATTGTAGCAGTGCTTAGGCGAAGCCTTGCGATGGTTGAACATCAAGATCGTCACCACGCCGTCGTGCTGACAGAACTCCTCCCCGAAGCTTTGCTGGATCGAAGCCCGGGGTGCGTCATCGAGCTGTACGTGTGTCAAGAACTCGGAGGTGCCGGAGTAACGGTGCTTGGATCGGTTGGACCGGGAAGACGTACGACTACTTCCTCTACGTTGCGTCAACGCTTCCGCTTCGGTCTACGAGGGTATGTAGACAACACTCTCCCCTCTCGTTGCTATGCATCACCATGATCTTGCATGTGCGTAGGAATTTTTTTGAAATTACTATGTTACCCAACAAAATCGCCCCGTGGACAGAGCCGTTCCTAGCCTACTTACTCAGGCAGGAACTTCCCGAGGACCAAAATGAGGCCCGCTGCATAGTCCGGCGATCTAAAGCCTACAAGATCCACGAGGGAGAACTCTATAAGAAAAGCACAACCGGAGTCCTTCAACGGTGTATCTCCGAAGAGGAAGGGCGAAACCTTCTGGCTGAAATTCACGCCGGACTAGGAGGACACCACGCCGCAGCTCGGGCCCTTATAGGCAAAGCATTCCGTACAGGATTTTATTGGCCGATGGCCCGGGCAGATGCTCAGGACTTAGTCCAAAGATGTCTCGGTTGTCAGCTCTTTGCTAATTAGAGCCATATGCCACCCACCGCCCTCAAAACTATACCTATTACCTAGCCGTTCGCGGTCTGGGGGCTTGACATGGTTGGACCCCTTAAAGGGGGAACCCACAAGCAAAGGTACCTATTGGTCATGGTAGACAAATTCACCAAATGGATAGAGGCCAAGCCAGTTAAAACGGCAGAGTCCGGACCAGTGATAGACTTCATATCCGGGGTAGTACACCGAAATGGTGTCCCCCACAGCATCATTACCGATAACGGCACGAACTTCACTACCGACAAGGTTAAATTATGGTGCAAAAATATGGGCATTAAGCTCGACTACGCTTCAGTCTATCATCCTCAAACCAACGGTCAAGTGGAGCGAGCAAATGGTCTAATAATGAGCGGCATCAAACCCAGACTAGTGCGGTCCCTTACGAAATCTGACACGCACTGTGTAGAGGATTGAGCGGCATCAAACCCAGACTAGTGCGGTCCCTTACGAAATCTGACACGCATTGGGTAGAGGAGCTCGACTCCGTACTCTGGGGGCTGCGGACAATGCCCAACCGTACTACCGGATTCACACCATTTTTTATGGTATACATCGCAGAGGCAGTTTTGCCCTGCGACATCATTCATGACTCACCTCGAGTGCGCAGGTACGAAGAAAGAGAAGCCGAGCTGGATCGGCAGGACAGCTTGGACGCATTGGAGGAAGAACGCGACGTCGCCAAGGCTCGTTCTGCATTCTATCAACAGCAGGCTCGAAGATACCAAAGCAGAGAAGTACGGGCCAAGACTTACAACACTGGCGAACTAGTTCTACGCCTGCCGGACAAGAAAAAGGACAAGCTCAAGCCCAAATGGGAAGGCCCGTTCATTATCGACAAAGTCCTGACCGGCGGAGCGTACCGTCCGCGGAATGCGTCGGACAACCGACTCGAGCTGAACCCACGGAACGCAGCCCCCTCCGAAGATTCTACGCCTAGCGCCGGACTAAGAGTTCGTCCCCTTCCCCCGTCAAAATTTTTACACTTCAGCTGTCGTTTGTTTCTCTTTTTTCTCTCATCCTTTTCAAAAAAGCCCTTAAAGGCCTACTTGCGCATTGTTCGCACACACTTGACGTGCTATCCGCACTCATTATACCTGGGGGCTTCTTTACCAGAAGCTTAATTATAAGGGCTTCATGCCCAGCACATGTGTCAAACTTCCACGTGTACCTTTTATTCACCATTATATGCATCGATATGACTTAAGTTTTGGCCAAGCTGGGTTGCCTGGCTCCTGTGCTTACCCCTACGTTCCCGATTGTTCGGCTAGGAGGTAAAGGGAGCACCTCTGTGATTGTTACTGCCGGGTCAGCCGGATGTGTACCTCAGACTGGGTGAAGCCGAAAGCTAGCGTTCTTAAGGGAATATTCGGTCGGTGACTTGAAAGATGATTTTTTACCTCTTTATTTATCTGCCCCCAGATGTTTTCCTGCTCTTTTCGCAGTTCGGACATGCACTTTAGGGCATGCCTCCCAGGGAAAGGAACCCTTAACGGAACTATTCTCCCTGGAAGATGTTTCTTACTAACCATGTAATATAACATAACTAGTTGGGCACTTGTCTGATAAAGCACTAATGACCCCTACGCCTGGTCTCCATGCATGCCCCGGTTGTTTCTTAACCGAGAAGGTATTCGGACACACTCCGGACTCTAGGGTCCCGAGGTTGAAGCAAAAAGGTCGGCAAAGACAAACGATCTACAATCCGGCTAGAAGGCATTTCACATGTCATTTTAAAATACATTGTCAAATCGACTAACTGTATTCCTCCTCAATCCCGTCTAACAGGCTGTCTAATTTACAGTCCCGTTAGGAATACTTAGCGGCCAACTCTACTTGGCCGTATACTAAACTCACAGGGATCTCCTTCCCATCGGGCCCCACAGGTCCGACCTCGGCCATGTGGTTGGGATCCGCCTTCTTGTACCGCGTCTTTACCATGGCCCAGGCCTCCCTGGCACCTTGGCGGCAGGCCGAAATCTTCCATAAACGGAAGCGCTGCCGCGCTCCCTGAAGCTTCCCCACAAGCTCCGCAAGGCCCTCGGGTAGGGAGAGGGATGGCCATAAGGCCTGGACGACGCCGCTCATTGCCTGCCGAACTCGTTCGAGCTGTTGCACCAGCTCGGGAAGCTGATCACCCGTTGATACGGGCATCTCCTCCGCAGGGCGACCTGTGAGTACACCTACAGATATATTTTTGTCAATTGACTTCCTCGACGAACTCTTCTTTTTCAAAGGAGTTCGCTCAAGCACTTACTATAGATGCCGCGACGAAGCCGCTGATTCTCCTTCACGGAGCCAGACAGCTCGGCCCGAACACCTTTCAGCTCTTCTCCAAGCTGGGTGTGGGCATCCTGAAGCTTGTTCCTTTCCTGCTGCACCCTCGTCAGCACCCTCTCGCCGGCCTTCAGCTGGCGCACCAGTTCTTGCCTATCCGGATCCTGTTCGGCAACACCTGCAATGTCATTGTTAGACTTACACGCACGCCGCACACTGATTATCTTTTTGAAATAATGTGTTACCAGGAGGGGTGAGGGAGTCCTGGACTAGGGGTGTCCGGATAGCCGGACTATCATCATCAGCCGGACTCCAAGACTATGAAGATACAAGATTGAAGACTTTGTCCCATGTCCGGATGGGACTTTCCTTGGCGTGGAAGGCAAGCTTGGCAATACGGATATGTAGATCTCCTACCATTGTAACCGACTCTGTGTAACCCTAGCCCTCTTCGATGTCTATATAAACTGGAGGGTTTTAGTCTGTAGGACAACAACCATTACAACAATCATACCATAGGCTAGCTTCTAGGATTTAGCCTACTTGATCTCATGGTAGATCCACTCTTGTACTACCCATATCATCAATATCAATCAAGCAGGAGTAGGGTTTTATCTCCATCGAGAGGGCCCGGACCTGGGTAAAAACATCGTGTCCCTTGTCTCCTGTTACCATCCGCCTAGACGCACAGTTCGGGACCCCCTACCCGAGATCCGCCGGTTTTGACACCGACATTGGTGCTTTCATTGAGAGTTCCTCTGTGCCGTCACCGATAGGAAGGATGCCTCTTCCCGTCTTCAAGGACGGTATCTTCACCAAAGGAGCCTTGGCCGCCGGCCAAACTGTCCGGCTAGGTGGTTTTCTTATGACCGCCTGTCCGGCCACCGCTTTGACAATGACCTCTCAGGTCGTCAAAAGCAATCTTCATGTCAGCTCGGAATTCGCCGAGCAGCTGGATCCAATAGAGCTCTCGTCTGTAAACGAGCTCTTGGATCGCATCGCCGCCCTAGGAGTCGCTACAGACTACAATCAGATTGGGCCTAAATCCGATCTGAGAGAGATTAACTCTCCCCAGGTTACCCACCACATTGCAGTGGTAGAGGAACAACGCGGCGACTCTTCTCCTATATTGAAAACTAGTCATGTCCGGGCGGCCGAACCATCCATGCCGGATTCCCGCGGAGGGACGGACTTCGATCAAGCGTTGAACCTAAAGTCAGGCATCGGACCGAACTCGTTGGACAACGTTCCACTTTCCAAGCTTCCAAATTCGGAAACTTCTCGGCCCTTGAGCCTTGAGATGGGTAGGGTTCCGGACTCAATTCCACCCACCCGCCCAGACATATCCGATCTATTTCTAATCCGGCAAGAGCCTGCTGAAACAGTACATCATTACTGGGCCAGATTCCTCCTGGTTATGGACAGGATAAAGGACTGCCGAGAGGAAAACGCAATCTCAATTTTTTGCAATAATTGCATGGACGAGGGAATCTTGAACGCCGTCAGCCGTCGTGAAATCACACGCTTCGCCGACCTGGCGTCCATAGTACGAAAGTACTGTGCGATGGAGAGTTTCCGGAAAACTGAAAATAAGTTTTGGGACAATCCGGCCCCGAATACAACCCTAGTCCGCAACAAAAGGGTGCATTACACTTAGGCACCAGGTACAAAAACCAAAAAGCAAAAACCCCATAAAGGGCACGGAACCGTACTGGAGGGATGGCTTAGCGGACCCTGTAAAATTCACAGTACAGAGGGCGCCACCCTAACACATAGCCTTCGAGCATGTTGGATATTACGGCAGGTGGCCAAAAGTGGCGAGGAGCTTTTAGCCCCGGAAAACCACCCCAACAATACCAGTACGGTATCAACAGTCTTCGAAACTTTCGCATCAAAAAATATGTGGAAACGAACAATCCGCAGCCTCGCCGAAGTCTACCAAGTGCAACAACAAATCCTTGGAGCGACACGGCCATCACCTTCAACGCCAGCGATGAACCTAAATTTCGAACAGCCCGAGCACCAGCCGCACTGGTACTTAGTCCAATAGTGGATGGCTTTCGACTTACCAAGGTACTCATGGATGGCGGCAGCGGATTAAACCTCATTTACGAGGAAACTCTTCAAAAAATGGAAATGGACTGGAGCCGCATTGAGCGAAGCAGCACAACCTTCAGAGGAATAATCCCTAGCTGGGAAGCGCGCTGCACCGGAAAAATCACACTCGATGTGGTGTTCGGCTTGCCGGACAATTAAGGGTCCGAAGAGGTCGCGTTCCAAGTGGCCCCGTTCAACAGCGGATATTACGCTATATTAGGACGAGAGGCATTCACAATTTTCAAGCCGTACCCCATTACGGGTACATGAAGCTCAAAATGCCTGGGCCCGGCGGAATAATCACTCTCGTTAGTGATCCGGACATAGCACTCCGCGCCGAAAACAAGACAGCCGCATTAGCCCTGGAGGCACTATCTGAAGCCCTAGCGGCAGAAGAACTCACCACGCTGCGCTCTATGGTGAATAGGGACGATGTGATACTCGATAAGAGATCCAAGTCCACCTCCTTTAAACCAGCGGATGAAATAGTAAAATTCCAGGTCCATCCAACGGACCCGACAAAGACGGCCTCCATCGGGGCACAGTTGAACCCTGAGGTAGACGCCGCACTGCGAGAATTCCTTCGGGAAAATTGGGACATTTTCGCCTAGCACTTTTAGATATGCCGGGAATCCCACGCAGATTGGCAGAGCATAGCTTAAACATCCTAAAAGGATTCAAGCGAGTCAAACAGGCTCTTCGACGATTTTCCGAACCCAAAAGACAGGCAATGGGAGAAGAACTAGCCAAGCTATTGGAAGCCGGATTCATCAGAGACATCAAACATCCGGATTGGCTAGCAAACCTGGTAATGGTACCAAAGAAGGACAAATCCTGGCGCCTATGTGTCAATTTTAAAGAGCTCAACAAGGCCTGCCCAAAGAATCCCTTCCCCCTCCCCCGCATCGACCAAATAATCAATGCTACCGCAGGGCACGATTCATTGTGCTTCCTGGACGCATACTCCGGCTACCATCAAATCAAGATGGAGGAAGCGGACCACGCCGCAACGGCATTCATTACTCCATACGGACCATTCTGCTTCAACACGATGCCCTTCGGACTTAAAAACGCCGGCGCAACATATCAGCGCATGATTCAGACATCTCTGGCTACCTAGATCGGCAAAACAGTAGAGGCATACGTAGACGACGTAGTCGTCAAAACCAAACACGTCGAAACCCTAGTAGACGATTTGAGGCTCACATTCGACAACCTCTGAGCATATGACATCAAGCTGAATCCGGAAAAATGTGTTTTCGGCGTACCAGCCAGAAAAATCCTGGGCTTCATTGTATCCGCTAGAGGAATTGAAGCAAACCCAGCCAAGATCCGAGCTCTGTCATAGCTAGATATTCCAAAAGACCTCAAACAAATACAAAAATTGACTAGATGCGTGGCGTCTCTAAGCTGCTTTATCTCCCGTTTGGGAGAAAAGGCATTGCCCATCTATCACCTCCTCAGGCGCACCGAACACTTCGAGTGGACGGACGCCGCCACCGCCGGACTCGAAGAAATAAAAGCCATATTCGCAACAAATCTGGTCATGGCCGTGCCTAACCTGGGCGAACCAATGTTGTTATACATCGCAGCAACACATCAAGTTGTAAGCGCGGTACTCGCCGTAGAACGAGAGATAGAAGGGCACAAATTCCCTCTTCAAAAACCAGTGTACTACGTGTCCACTGTGTTAACCCCCTGCAAGTCCCGTTACCCGCACTACCAAAAGATAGCGTATGCGGTGTTCATGGCATCCCGGAAGCTCCGACACTACTTTCAAGAGTGTTCGATAACAGTGGCTTTCGAAGTACCCCTCAACGACATTATAAACAACCGCGACGCTGCGGGTAGGATTGCAAAATGGGCCATTGAGCTCTTACCATTCGATATAACTTACAAACCTCGGCGAGCTATAAAGTCGCAAGTTTTGGCTGACTTTGTCACTGAGTGGACGGAAGTCGAACTCCCTAAAGAGTACGGCGCATACTCCAATTGGATTATGCACTTCGACGGTTCCAAAATGTTGGCCGGATTGGGGGCTGGCGTCGTACTGACGTCCCCAACCGGGGACACAGTCCAATACGTACTTCAGATAATGTACACAGACCCCAACAACGCAGCCGAATACGAGGCCCTTTTACATGGCCTCCGGATGGCAATCTCCATGGGCATTCAACGCCTAGAGGTGCGTGGGGACTCAAACCTCGCAATATCCCAAGTAAATGGAGACTTTGATGCCAAGGATCCAAAAATGGCAGCCTATCATAACGCTGTCCTCAAAATGTCAGCTCGGTTCGAAGGACTTGAATTCCACCATGTAGCCCGGGATAATAACCAAGCAGACGACGTATTGGCACGCATCGGCGCAAAACGTGACGCCGTCCCTCCAAACATCTTCCTGGAATGGCTCTTTAAGCCATCCGTACTATGGGAAGAGGAGTTCGGAAATAACAAACCGGAAGCAGCCGTACCAACCGACACAGAACAATCTGACATAATTGGCGATTCGGCCAATGAAACAGCACCTTTAGCCCACGACATAATGGCAGTAATCGCCCCGTGGACAGAGCCATTCCTAGCCTACTTGCTTAGGCAGGAACTCCCCGAAGACCAAAATGAGGCCCGCTGCATAGTCCGGCGATCTAAAGCCTACAAGGTCCATGAGGGAGAACTCTATAAGAAAAGCACAACCGGAGTCCTTCAAAGGAGTATCTCCGAAGAGGAAGGGCGAAACCTTCTGGCTGAAATTCATGCCGGACTAGGCGGACACCACGCCACAGCTCAGGCCCTTGTAGGAAAGGCATTCCGTACAGGATTTTATTGGCCGACGGCCTGGGCAGATGCTCAGGACTTAGTCCAAAGATGCGTCGGTTGTCAGCTCTTTGCTAATCAGAGCCATATGCCACCCACCACCCTCAAAACTATACCCATTACCTGGCCGTTCGAGGTCTGGGGGCTTAACATGGTTGGACTCCTTAAAGGGGGAACCCACAAGCAAAGGTACCTATTGGTCATGGTGGATAAATTCATCAAATGGATAGAGGCCAAGCCAGTTAAAACGGCAGAGTCCGGACCAGTGATAGACTTCATATCCGGGGTAGTACACCGTTATGGTGTCCCCCACAGCATCATCACCGATAACGGCACAAACTTCACGGCCGAAGAGGTTAAATCATGGTGCAAAAATATGGGCATTAAGCTCGATTATGCTTCAGTCTATCATCCTCAAACCAACGGTCAAGTGGAATGAGCGAACGGTCTAATAATGAGCGGCATCAAACCCAGACTAGTGCAGTCAGTTACAAAATCTGACACACACTGGGTAGAGGAGCTCGACTCCGTACTCTGGGGGCTGCGGACAACACCCAACCGTACTACCGGATTCACACCATTTTTTATGGTATACGACGCAGAGGCAGTTCTGCCCTGCGACATCATTCATGACTCACCTCGAGTGCGCATGTACGAAGAAAGAGAAGCCGAGCTGGATCGGCAGGACAGCTTGGATGCATTGGAGGAAGAACGTGATGTCGCCAAGGCTCGTTCCGCATTCTATCAGCAGCAGGCTCGAAGATATCCAAGCAGAAAATTACGGGCCAAGACTTACAACACTGGCGAACTAGTTCTACGCCTGCCGGACAAGAAAAAGGACAGGCTCAAGCCCAAATGGGAAGGCCCCTTCATTATCGATCAAGTCCTGACCGGCGGAGCGTACCGTCCGCGGAATGCGTCGGACAACTGACTAGAGTCGAACCCATGGAACGCAGCCCGCCTCTGAAGATTCTATGCCTAGCGCCGGACTAAGAGTTCGTCCCCTTCCCCCGTCCAAATTTTTACACTTCAGCCGTCTTTTGTTTCTCTTTCTTCTCTCAACCCTTTTTCTAAAAAGCCCTTAAAGGCCTACTTGCGCATTGTTCGCACACACTTGATGTGCCATCCGCACTCATTATACCTGGGGGCTTCTTTACCAGAAGCTTAATTATAAGGGCTTCATGCCCAGCACATGTGTCAAGCTTCCACATGTACCTTTTATTCACCATTATATGCATCGATATGACTTAAGTTTTGGCCAAGCTGGGTTGCCTGGCTCCTATGCTTACCCCTACGTTCCCGATTGTTCGGCTAGGAGGTAAAGGGAGCACCTCTGCGATTGTTACTGCCGGGTCAGCCGGATGTGTACCTCACACTGGGTGAAGCCGAAAGCTAGCGTTCTTAAGGGAATATTCGGTCGGTGACTTGAAAGATGATTTTTACCTACTTATTTATCTGCCCCCAGATGTTTTTCTGCTCTTTTCGCAGACCGGACATGCACTTTAGGGCATGCCTCCCAGGGAAAGGAACCCTTAACGGAACTATTCTCCCTGGGAGATGTTTCTTACTAACCATGTAATATAACATAACTAGTTGGGCACTTGTCTGATAAAGCACTAATGACCCCTACGCCTGGTCTCCATGCATGCCCCGGTTGTTTCTTAACCGAGAAGGTATTCGGACACACTCCGGACTCTAGGGTCCCGACGTTGAAGCGAAAAGGTCGGCAAAGACAAATGATCTATAATCCGGCTAGAAAGGCATTTTACATGTCATTTTAAAATACATTGTCAAATCGACTGACTGTATTCCTCCTCAATCCCGTCTAACAGGCTGTCTAATTTACAGTCCCGTTGGGAAAATTTAGCGGCCAACTCTACTTGGCCGTATACTAAACTCACAGGGATCTCCTTCCCATCGGGCCCCACAGGTCCGACCTCGGCCATGTGGTTGGGATCCCCCTTCTTGTACCGCGTCTTCACCATGGCCCAGGCCTCCCTGGCACCTTGGCGGCAGGCCGAAATCTTCCATAAACGGAAGCGCTACCGCACTCCCTGAAGCTTCTCCGCAAGCTCCCCAAGTCCCTCGGGCAGGGAGAGGGCTGGCCATAAAGCCTGGACGACGCTTCTCATTGCCTGCCGAACTCGTTCGAGCAGTTGCAACAGCTCGGGAAGTTGATCACCTGTTGATACGGGCATCTCCTCCGTAGGGCGACCTGTGAGTATACCTACAGACATATTTTGTCAATTGACTTCCTCGCCGAACTCTTCTTTTCAAAAGAGTTCGCTCAAGCACTTAATATAGATGTCGCGACGAAGCCGCTGATTCTCCTTAACGGAGCCAGACAGCTCGGCCCGAACACCTTTCAGCTCTTCTCCAAGCTGGGCGTGGGCATCCTGGAGCTTGTTCCTTTCCTGCTGCACCTTATTCAACACCCTCTCGCCGGCCTTCAGCTGGCGCAGTAGTTCTTGCCTGTCCGGATCTTGTCCGGCAGCACCTGCAATGTCATTATTAGACTTGCGCGCATGCCGCACACCACTTATCTTTTTAAAATAATGTGTTACCAGGAGGGGTCTTTGTGTTTCCTCCTGCGGCAGCAAGTGCGGCCTCGAGTTGGGCCTTACACTCTTGCAGCTCCTGAGAAAGTTGGGTATTCTTCTCCGTAAGATCCTGCGTTTTGAATGATCCTTAAATCAGTTCATATAACTACTTTAAGTCTCGGGGACTACTGGCATATACAACTATTAAATTCTCTTACCCGTATGTCTTTTACATACTGCTCTGTGGCTCTGGTCAAACCATCTTGAGCAGCACGGAGGTGCATGTTCCCCGCGTTAAAGGCATTCAACGCCTCAGGGGAGAAGCACGCGTCACGAAAAACTATCTGGCGGCGCCTGTGGTTCATGGCGCTCTCCACCTCGTACTTGGTGGCGGACAGTCTGTCGGCATCCTCCGTTGGAGGAGTATCTGTCTCGCGCCTTGCGCTCGCCTCCCCCTCCAGACCAGGTGCTGGAGCTTGGCTGGTAGAGGCTGGGTTGGCAACCTCTACGCCCGCAGTCCGGCGGGCACTTTTTCTCCCACAAAAGTCATGAGCACTCAAACGCTTCCTAGGAACGTTGCTCTAAATGACAAAACGTGAGCTATACCTTTGCGGCGACGTTTCAATCCGCACCGCGCTCCTCTTCCGCCTACTGGGCCGGACTGACCCTTGTTGGTCAGCCGCCGCGGGCTCGGCTTCCCGCCTTGAAGGCGCTTCCTGCAAAACACCATCATATACGGGGGTCAGAAATGAGCGAGGAAGAAATAATGGTGTCGGGACTTCCGTCACAATCACATGGGAAGCCGGATATAGTCCGGGATAGTCAGCCGTAATGGCGACTAAAGCATTATCCATGCTGAGCTGGTGGAACACCCCGTCGATTAGCTCCACCTTTATGTCCGGGTCCTCTTCGGAGGCCGGATCCTGAGATCTCTCTGGATCCTCGGGTTGCGGAGCTGGACTAAGCATGCCCTCCACAACCCGACGCAGCTCCTGCATCAAAAACATAATATAAGAAACTTAAACTTTGAAAGCATGGGTCGGGGACACAGAGTGTTCGCTTACCCAACACCGGGGATTATTCATGGAGAACCCATTCAACGGGTTCGTCTGGAGGAAATCCTCCTTCTCCCCCTTGTACAGGCCGGAGAGGATCTTCGCCAGGTCTTCGGCCGAACCCGGCCCTTTGCGGCCATGACGGGTGGCATCGTCCTCCCCGTTGAAATCCCACATAGGGTGGCCCCTGTATTGCAATGGCTGCACCCCCCGCATAATGCACGTTGCCATGATTCCAATCATGGTCAACCCGAAATGGGCCAGTAACCTTATCCGGCCCATCAAATAATGGACGCTCTTGTCTTCCTCCAGCTGGGGGCTCCATGGACGACAGCTAAGGCGTTTCTTCAAAGGGGCGTTACTGAACTCCGGGAGGCCGATCCGAACAGGGTCCAGCAGCGGAGCGTCTTCTACGTAAAACCATTGTGAAGGCCAGTCTTCGGACGCCTTCTTAGGGGTTCCGGATGGATATCCAGTCCCGACGATGCGCCATATTTCGGCGCCGCCCACTTCATATATGGACCCCTCGTGAGAACGGGGTACAATGCAGAACAACCTCTTCCACAGCGCAAAATGGGGCTCGACGCCCAGAAATAGCTCGCAAAGAGCTACGTAACCCGCAATATGCAGGATAGAGGCGGGCGTGAGGTGATGGAGCTGGAGTCTGTAGAACTCCAGGAGCCCGCGGAGGAACGGATGTATAGGAAATCCGAGCCCCCTTATCAGATAGGGGACGAAGCATACCCGCTCCCCTTTGTTGGGATTTGGGGTAGCCTCCGCTTGCTTCCCACCTTGGTAGGTGGCCAGCCCGGCTCGAACCGGGACCATGAAGGCCGGAGGGAGATAACCCTCCGCTTGGAGCGTCACCAGCTCGCTGTGCGGGACAGAACATCTCCGCCAGTCTCCTGGCAGAGGGCTGGGAGCGCGAGAGGAGGAGCCGCGTCGACGGTCCATGATGGAATGGATTTTTGGTCAGAAGCGCTCCGATGAGTACTCACGGAAGGAAGATGGTGTGATTTGGATCTGGATTCTGGCCTCTCTTATAGGCAGATTATTTGCACAGCTAGGGGGTAAAACATAAAAGATACCCTGGCTTTTCGCATTCATGCGACGCGTGGAAGATGGCCATTATTGGGCGTGGAAGCCAAGAAGCGCAACATTGATAAGGAAGCCGGACACTGTTCGGCAGGTACATGGAACTTAAGGGAGAACCCGCCTTGCAACGCCAAAGACTATAAAACGCGCTGGACTTATCGTCATTGAAGCCTGGTTTGGGGGCTATTGAGGGAGTCCTGGACTAGGGGGTGTCCGAATAGCCGGACAATCATCGTCAGCCGGACTCCAAGACTATGAAGATACAAGATTGAAGACTTTGTGCCGTGTCCGGATGATACTTTCCATGGCGTGGAAGGCAAGCTTGGCAATACGGATATGTAGATCTCCTACCGTTGTAACCGACTCTGTGTAACCCTAGCCCTCTCCGGTGTCTATATAAACCGGAGGGTTTTAGTCCGTAGGACAACAACCATTACAACAATCATAACATAGGCTAGCTTATAGGGTTTAGCCTCCTTGATCTCGTGGTAGATCCACTCTTGTACTACCCATATCATCAATATCAATCAAGCAGGAGTAGGGTTTTACCTCCATCGAGAGGGCCCGAACCTGGGTAAAAACATCGTGTCCCTTGTCTCCTGTTACCATCCGCCTAGACGCACAGTTCGGGACCCCCTACCCGAGTTCCGCCGGTTTTGACACCGACAAGGGGCCTCTGTGTTTCCTCCTGCAGCAGCTAGTGCGGCCTCAAGTTGGGCCTTGCACTCTTGTAGCTCCTGGGACGATCGGGTATTCTTCTCTGTAAGATCCTGCATATCAAATGATCCTTAAATCAGTTATCCCAACTACTTTAAGTCTCGGGGGCTATTGGCATATACAACTACTAAAATCTCTTACCCGTATGTCCTTTACATACTGCTCCGTGGCTCTGGTCAAACCATCTTGAGCAGCACGAAGGTGCATGTCCCCCGCGTTAAAGGCATTCAACGCCTCGGGGAAGAAGCACGCGTCATGAAAAACTGTCCGGCGGCGCCTATGGTTCATAGCGCTCTCCACCTCAGACCTGGTGGCGGACAGTCTGTCGGCATCCTCCGTTGGAGGAGTATCCGGCTCGCGCCTTGTGCTCGCCTCCCCCTCCAGACCAGGCGTTGGAGCCTGGCTGGCAGAATCTTGGTTGGCAACCTCTACGCCCACAGTCCGGCGGGCACTCTTTCTCCTGCAAAAATGATGAGCATTCAAACACTTCCTAGGAATTTTGTCCTAAATAACAACCGCGAGCTATACCGTTGCGGCGACGTCTCGATCCGCGCCGCACTCCTCTTCCGCCTGCTGGGCCATACTAACCCTTGTTGGCCAGCTGTCATAGCCTCGGCCTCCTGCCCTGAAGGCGCTCCCTGCGAGACACCATTGTATACGGTGGTCAGAAATGCACAAGGACGGAATAATGGTGTAAGGACTTCGGTCGCAATCACCTGGGGAGCCGGAGATAGGTCAGGGTAGTCAGTTGTTATGGCGACTAAAGCATTGTCCATGCTGAGTTGATGGAACACCCCGTCGATTAGCTCCACCTTTATGTCCGGATCCTCTTCAGAGGACGGATCAAGGGATCTTTCGGGATCCTCGGGCCGTGGAGCCGGACTATGAATGCTCTCCACAGTGCTGCGCAGAGCCTGCTTCAAAACCACAAAGTAAGGTACTTAACTTTGAAAGCGTGGGTCAGATAAATGAACATTCGCTTACCCAGCTTCGGGGGTTGTTCATGGAGAACCCATTCAATGGGCTCGTCTGGAGGAAGTCCTCCTTCTCCCCCTTGTACAGGCCGGACAGAATCTTCACCAGATCTTCGGCCGATCCCGGCCCTTGGCGGCCATGACGAGTGGCATCATTCTCTCCGTTGAAATCCCACATGGGGTGGCCCCTATATTGCAGCGGCTGCACCCCCCGCATAATGCACGTGGCAATGACTCCAATTATGGTCAGTCCGAAATGGGCCAGTAACCTTATCCGGCCCATCAAATAATGGACGCTCTTGTCTTCCTCCACCTGGGGGCTCCGCGGACGCCAACTCAGGCGTTTCTTCCGAGGAGCATTGCTGAACTCCGGAAGCCCGATCCGAATAGGGTCCGCCAGCGGAGCGTCTTCTACATAAAACCATTCTGAAGGCCAGTCTTCGGACGCCTTCTTAGGGGTTCCGGATGGATATCTGGTCCCGGCGATGCGCCATATTTCGGCACCGCCCACTTGATATATGGACCCCTCGTGAGAACGGGGTACAAGGCAAAATAACGCTTCCACAGCGCAAAATGAGGCTCGATGCCCAGGAATAGCTCGCAAAGAGCTACGAAGCCCGCGATATGCAGAATCGAGGCGGGCGTAAGAGGATGGAGCTGGAGTCCATAGAACTCCAGGAGCCCACGGAGGAACGGATGTACAGGAAATTCGAGCCCCCTTATCAGATAGGGGACAAAGCATACCCGCTCCCCTTTGTTGGGGCTTGGCGTAGCCTCCGCCTGCTTCCCACCTTTGTAGGTGGCCAGCCCGGCTCGGACCGGAACCATAAAGGCCGGAGGAAGATATCCCTCCTCTTGGAGCGTCACTAGCTCGTTGTGAGGGACAGAACATCTCCTCCAATCTCCTGGCAGGGGGCTGGGAGCGCGAGAGGAGGAGCCGCGTCTACGGTCCATGATGGAATGGATTTTTGGTCAGAGGCGCTCCGATGAGTACTCGCGGAAGGAAGATGGTGTGATTTGGATCTGGATTCTTGCCTCTCTTATAGGCAGATTATTTGCGCAGTTAGGGGGTAAAACATAAAAGGTACCCTGGCTTTTCGCATTCGTGCGACGCGTGGAAGAAGGCCATTATTGGGCGTGGAAGCCAAGGAGCGCAATGTTTACAAAAGAGCCGGACACTATTCGGCAGGTACATGGAACTTAAAGGAGAACCCGCCTTGCAACGCTGAAGACTATATACGCGCTGGACTTATCGCCATTGAAGCCTGGTTCGGGGGCTACTGAGGGAGTCCTGGACTAGGGGGTGTCCGGACAGCCGGACTATCATCGTCAGCCGGACTCCAAGACTATGAAGATACAAGATTGAAGACTCCGTCCCATGTCCGGATGGGACTTTCCTTGGCGTGGAAGGCAAGCTTGGCGATAAGGATATGTAGATCTCCTACCATTGTAATCGACTCTGTGTAACCCTAGCCCTCTCCGGTGTCTATATAAACCAGAGGGTTTTAGTCCATAGGGCGAACAACAATCATACCATAAGCTAGCTTCTAGGGTTTAGCCTCCTTGATCTCGTGGTAGATCTACTCTTGTACTACCCATATCATCAATATTAATCAAGCAGGACTAGGGTTTTACCTCCATCGAGAGGGCCCGAACCTGGGTAAAAACATCGTGTCCCTTGTCTCCTGTTACCATCCGCCTAGACGCATAGTTCGGGACACCCTACCCAAGATCCGCCGGTTTTGACACCGATAGTTATCCTTTCTGATCGATCTATTCAAGAGTCCGTAGTAAAATAACATGAAGCTATTCTTTCGGTTCGATATATCATAGAGTTCATACTAGAATAACACCTTAAGACACAAATCAACCAAAACCCTAATGTTACCTAGACACTCCAATGTCACCTCAAGTATCCGTGGGTATGATTATATGATATGCATCACACAATCTCAGATTATCTATTCAACCAACACAAAGTACTTCAAAGAGTGCCCCAAAGTTTCTACCAAAGAGTCAAAACGAAATTGTGTGCCAACCCCTATGCATAAGTTCACAAGGTCACTGAACCCGCAAGTTGATCACCAAAACATACATCAAGTAGATCACGTGATATCCCATTGTCACCACAGATAAGCACATGCAAGACATACATCAAGTGTTCTCAAATCCTTAAAGACTCAATCCGATAAGATAACTTCAAAGGGAAAACTCAATCCATTACAAGAGAGTAGAGGGGGAGAAACATCATAAGATCCAACTATAATAGCAAAGCTCGCGATACATCAAGATCGTGTTGAATCAAGAACACGAGACAGAGAGATCAAACATATAGCTACTGGTACATACCATCAACCCCGAGGGTGAACTACTCCCTCCTCGTCATGGAGAGCGCCAGGATGATGAAGATGGCCACCGGTGAGGGATCCCCCCCTCCGGCAGGGTGCCGGAACAGGGTCCCGATTGGATTTTGGTGGCTACTGAGGCTTTCAGCGAGGGAACTCCCGGTCTAGGTTATTTTCTGGAGGTTTGGGTATTTATAGGAATTTTGGTGTCGGTCTCACGTCAAGGGGGTCTTCGAGTCGTCCATGAGGCCGGGGGGCACGCCAAAGGGGGCAGGGCTCACCCTCCACCCTCGTGGACTGGTCGGGACTCTTCTGGCCCAGCTCTTTTACTCCGGGGGCTTCTTTTGGTCCATAAAAAATTGTCAAAAATTGGCACGTCGATTGGACTCTGTTTGGTATTCCTTTTCTGTAAAACTCAAAAACAAGAAAGAAAACATAAACTGGCACTGAGCTCTAGGTTAATAGGTTAGTCCCAAAAATCATATAAAATAGCATATAAATGCATATAAAACATCCTAGATGGATAAGATAATAGCATGGAACAATAAAAATTTATAGATACATTGGAGACGTATTAGGGGGGTACCCCATAGACACACAAGTTGATCTTTAGCTGTGTGCAGTGCCCCCCTCCACATTTTTATAACTTTGTCATATCGTCGTAGTGCTTAGGCGAAGCCCTGCGCCAGTAACTTCATCATCACCATCACCACTGTAGGAAATATGCCCTGGAGTCAATAATAAATTTGTTATTTATATTTCCTTATATCATGATAAATGTTCATTATTCATGCTAGAATTGTATTAAACGGAAACTTAGTACATGTGTGAATACAAAGACAAACAAATTGTCACTAATATGCCTCTACTTGACTAGATCGTTAATCAAAGATGGTTAAGTTTCCTAGCCATAGACATGAGTTGTCACTTGTTGAGTGGGATCACATAATTAGAGAATTATGTGATTGACATGACCCATTCCGTTAGCTTAGCACAATGATCGTTTAGTTTATTGCTATTTCTTTCTTCATGATTTATACATGTTTGAGGGAGTCCTGGACTAGGGGGTGTCCGGATAGCCGAACTATCATCATTGGCCGGACTCTAAGACTATGAAGATACAAGATTGACGACTTCGTCCCGTGTCCAGATGGGACTTTCCTTGGCGTGGAAGGCAAGCTTGGCGATACGGATATGTAGATCTCCTACCATTGTAACCGACTCTGGGTAACCCTAGCCCTCTCCGGTGTCTATATAAACCGGAGGGTTTTAGTCCGTAGGACAACATAACCATTACAACAATCATACCATAGGCTAGCTTCTAGGGTTTAGCCTCCTTGATCTCGTGGTAGATCCACTCTTGTACTACTCATATCATCAATATCAATCAAGTAGGAGTAGGGTTTTACCTCCACCGAGAGGGCCCGAACCTTGGTAAAAACATTGTGTCCCTTGTCTCCTGTTACCATCCGCCTAGACGCACAGTTCGGGACTCCCTACCCGAGATCCGCTGGTTTTGACACCGACAGTTATCCTTTCTGATCGATCTATTCAAGAGTCTGTAGTAAACTAAAATGAAGCTATTCTTTCTGTTCAATCTATTATAGAGTTCATACTAGAATAACACCTTAAGACACAAATCAACCAAAACCCTAATGTTACCTAGATACTCCAATGTCACCTCAAGTATCCGTGGGTATGATTATATGATATGCATCACACAATCTCAGATTCATCTATTCAACCAACACAAAGTACTTCAAAGAGTGCCCCAAAGTTTCTACCAAAGAGTCAAAACAAAAACGTGTGCCAACCCCTATGCATAAGTTCACAAGGTCACTGAACCCGCAAGTTGATCACCAAAACATACATCAAGTAGATCACGTGATATCCCATTGTCACCATAGATAAGCACATGCAAGACATACATCAAGTGTTCTCAAATCCTTAAAGACTCAATCCGATAAGATAACTTCAAAGGGAAAACTCAATCCGTTACAAGAGAGTAGAGGGGGAGAAACATCATAAGATCCAACTATAATAGCAAAGCTCGCAATACATCAAGATCGTGCTGAATCAAGAACACAAGACAGAGAGATCAAACATATAGCTACTGGTACATACCTCAACCCCGAGGGTGAACTACTCCCTCCTCGTCATGGAGAGCGCCAGGATGATGAAGATGGCCACCGGTGAGGGATCTCCCCCTCCGGCAGGGTGCCGAAACAGGGTCCCGATTGGATTTTGGTGGCTACTGAGGCTTTCGGCGATGGAACTCCCGATCTAGGTTATTTTCTGGAGGTTTGGGTATTTATAGGAATTTTTGGTGTCGGTCTCACGTCAAGGGGGTCTTCGAGTCGTCCATGAGGCCGGGGGGCACGCCAAAGGGGGCAAGGCTCACCCTCCACCCTCGTGGACTGGTCGGGACTCTTCTGGCCCAGCTCTTTTACTCCGGGGGCTTCTTTTGGTCCATAAAAAATTGTCAAAAATTGGCACGTTGATTGGACTCTGTTTGGTATTCCTTTTCTATAAAACTCAAAAACAAGAAAGAAAACATAAACTGGCACTGGGCTCTAGGTTAATAGGTTAGTCCCAAAAATCATATAAAATAGCATATAAATGCATGTAAAACATCCTAGATGGATAAGATAATAGCATGGAACAATAAAAAATTATAGATACGTTGGAGACGGATTAGGGGGGTACCCCATAGACACACAAGTTGATCTTTAGCCGTGTGCAGTGCCCCCCTCCACATTTTTATAACTTTGTCATATCGTCGTAGTGCTTAGGCGAAGCCCTGCGCCAGTAACTTCATCATCACCGTCACCACTGTAGGAAATATGCCCTGGAGTCAATAATAAATTTGTTATTTATATTTCCTTATATCATGATAAATGTTCATTATTCATGCTAGAATTGTATTAAACGGAAACTTAGTACATGTGTGAATACATAGACAAACAAACTGTCACTAATATGCCTCTACTTGACTAGATCGTTAATCAAAGATGGTTAAGTTTCCTAGCCATAGACATGAGTTGTCACTTGTTGAGTGGGATCACATAATTAGAGAATTATGTGATTGACATGACCCATTCCGTTAGCTTAGCACAATGATTGTTTAGTTTATTGCTATTTCTTTCTTCATGATTTATACATGTTTGAGGGAGTCCTGGACTAGGGGGTGTCCGGATAGCCGAACTATCATCATTGGCCGGACTCCAAGACTATGAAGATACAAGATTGAAGACTTCGTCCCGTGTCCGGATGGGACTTTCCTTGGCGTGGAAGGCAAGCTTGGCGATACGGATATGTAGATCTCCTACCAGTGTAACCGACTCTATGTAACCCTAGCCCTCTTCGGTGTCTATATAAACTGGAGGGTTTTAGTCCGTAGGACGAACAACAATCATACCATAGGCTAGCTTCTAGGGTTTAGCCTCCTTGATCTCGTGGTAGATCTACTCTTGTACTACCCATATCATCAATATTAATCAAGCAGGACTAGGGTTTTACCTCCATCAAGAGGGCCCGAACCTGGGTAAAAACATCGTGTCCCTTGTCTCCTGTTACCATCCGCCTAGACGCACAGTTCGGAACCCCCTACCCGAGATCCGCCAGTTTTGACACCGACATTGGTGCTTTAGAGAGTTCATCTGTGTCGTCGCTCATAGGCACGATGGCTCCTCCGATCATCAACAACGACGCAGTCTAGGGAGAGACTTTTCTCCCCGGACAGATCTTCGTATTCGGCGGCTTTGCACTGCGGGCCAATTCGCTTGGCCATCTAGAGCAGATCGAAAGCTACGCCCCTGGCCATCAGGTCAGATTTGGAAGTTTGAATTATATGACCGACATCCGCGGAGACTTGATCTTCGACGGATTCGAGCCACAGCCGAGCGCGCTGCACTGTCACGATGGTCATGATTTAGCTCTGATGCCATACAGTGCCCTGGAGGCCGCACAAGGGTCCGCTCCGACCCTTAACTCGGAGCTGACTGCGTCGGTCGAGGATGGGTGGCTAGACACCGCCGCGAGGGCCGCAACCTCTACGGCGATGGAGCCGAATACCGACCCTGTCCCTTGCGAAGCTCGTGACTCAGAGGTGCCGGACTCCTCGCCGGACTCCGAACCTCCCGCGCCCCTACCAATCGAATCCGATTGGGCGCCGATCATGGAGTTCACCGCTGCGAACATCTTTCAGCACTCGCCTTTTGGCGACATCCTGAATTCGCTAAAGTATCTCTCTTTATCAGGAGAGCCCTGGCCGGATTACGGTCAGGATGGTTGGGATGCGGACGATGGAGAAATTCAAAGACCACCCACCACCCACTTCGTAGCCACTGTTGATGACTTAACCGACATGCTAGATTTTGACTCCAAAGACATCGACGGTATGGACGACGATGCCGGAGACGACCAAGAACCAGCGCCTACAGGGCACTGGAAAGCCACCTCGTCATACGACATATACATGGTGGACACCCCAAAGGATGGGAATGGCGATGGAACAGCGGAGGATGACCTCTCCAAGAAACAGCCTAAGCGCCAGCGTCAGCAGTGCCGCTCTAAATCCTGCCACAGCAAGAATGGAGATTCCGGCACCGGAGACAATAACACCACGGATAGTGCCGAAGACAATCCCCTCCAGCAAGATTCAGCACAGGAGGATGGAGAAGCCAGCCCTCATGAGAGAGTGGCAGACAATGAGGAAGAGGACGATAATTACATGCCTCCCTCCGGAGACGAGGCAAGCCTCGACGACGACGAATTTGTCGTGCCTGAGGATCCCGTCGAACAAGAGCGTTTCAAACGCAGGCTTATGGCCACAGCGAGCAGCCTCAAGAAAAAGCAACAACAGCTTAGAGCTGACCAAGATTTGCTAGCCGACAGATGGACTGAAGTCCTTGCGGCCGAAGAGTACGAACTCGAACGCCCCTCCAAAAGCTACCCCAAGCTCAAGCTGCTGCCCCAATTAGAGCAGGAGGCATATAAACCTACATCACCAGCGCACAATACAGCCGACCGGCCACCTCGTGGCCGCGACAGAGAGGCCTCTAGGCCCTCCACTAAAGCCGCGCCCCAGCATCCCTCAAAAAGTACAAAGCCACGGGGGAATGCGCCGGACTTGCGAGACATATTGGAGGATAAGGCAAGACAATCAAGATCGATCTACGGATCGCGTGGGCGCCCCACAATACACGATGACAACCGTCGCGCCGGATACAGCAATTCCGGCCGGGCTGAACACAGTAGACAAAGCTCGCTCGAGCTATGTCGTGATATAGCCCAATACAGAGGCACCGCACACCCACTATGCTTCACAGATGAAGTAATGGATCATCAAATCCCCTAAGGGTTCAAACCCGTGAACATTGAATCCTACGATGGCACAACAGACCCCGCGCTTTGGATCGAAGACTATCTCCTTCATATCCACATGGTCCGCGGGGATGATCTTCATGCCATCAAATACCTCCCACTCAAGCTTAAAGGACTAGCTCGGCATTGGCTTAACAGCTTGCCAGCAGAATCAATTGGGTGTTGGGAGGACCTGGAAGCCGCATTCCTTGATAACTTCCAGGACACATATGTGCCACCACCAGACGCCGATGACCTAAGCCACATAATTCAGCAGCCAGACGAATTGGCCAGACAATTCTGGACACGATTCTTAACCAAGAAAAATCAAATCGTCGATTGTCCGGATGTAGAGGCCCTTGCAGCCTTCAAACACAACATCCGCGACGAGTGGCTTGCCCGGCACCTAGGACAGGAAAAGCCGAAATCAATGGCAGCCCTCACATCACTCATGACCCGCTTGTGTGCGGGAGAGGACAGCTGGCTAGCCCACAGTAACAACCTCACCAAAAAGTCTGGTAGTCCGGATATCAAGGACAGCAATGGCAGGTCGCGTCGCAATAAGCACAAGCGCCGCATTAACGGCGGTAATACTGAAGATACGGCAGTGAACGCCGGATTCAGAGGCTCCAAACCCGGTCAGCGGAAAAAGCCATTCAAAAGAACTACTCCGGGTCCGTCCAATTTGGACCGAATACTCGACCGCTCGTGCCAGATACACGGCACCCCCGAAAAGCCAGCCAATCACACCAACAGGGATTGTTGGGTATTCAAGCAGGCAGGCAAGTTAATTGCCGAAAACAATGACAAGGGGCTGCATAGCAATGACGAGGAAGAGACCCGGCCGCCGAACAATAGAGGACATAAGGGTTTCCCCCCACAAGTGCGGACGGTGAACATGATATACGCAACCCACATACCCAAAAGGGAGCGGAAGCGTGCGCTCAGGGATGTATACGCGATGGAGCCAGTCGCCCCAAAGTTCAATCCATGGTCCGCCTGCCCAATCACTTTTGATCGAAGGGACCACCCCACCAGCATCCGCCACGGCGGATTCGCCGCATTGGTTCTAGACCCAATCGTTGACGGATTTCACCTCACTAGAGTCCTGATGGACGGCGGCAGAACCTGCTTTATCAGGATACACTGCGCAAGATGGGCATAGACCCCTCAAGGATTAAACCCACAAAGACGACCTTCAAAGGCGTCATACCAGGTTTAGAGGCCATTGTACAGGCTTAGTTACACTTGAAGTGGTCTTCGGATCCCCGGATAACTTTCGAAGCAAGGAGTTAATCTTCGACATAGTCCCATTCCACAGCGGCTATCATGCACTACTCGGAAGAACCGCATTTGCAAAGTTCAATGCGGTGCCTCACTACGCATACCTCAAGCTCAAGATGCCAGGCCATCGAGGAGTCATCATGGTCAACGGAAACACCGAACGGAGGAGCATACAGCGGCCGTCGCGGCGGAAGTTCAGAGTAGCCCCTTAAGGCAATTCTCGAGTACGGCTGCTAAGCGACCGGACACCGTCAAGCGCACCCGGAGTAACCTACAACAAGACCACCTGGCACGTTCCAAGCACGCGTAGCAATGCGGCCCCAACCCTAGCCCTCGCAAAATCGCGAGACCAGTACCACGCGTACATCACTACGCTTTGGAGATACCATGGGCATAGGGGGAGGGGCACGACCACGGCATGCCCAGAGTATGGCTCAACCACACCAGGGGCTCCCAAATGTGTCATCCTCTTTTCTTATTTTTTTTCTTATCCTCAGGACTCCGTTTACCAGAAGCCCTGTCCGACAGTAGACCCGCCGAACTCACGATACAACAGCCAGGGAAGCAGAAAAGTTACGACGAGTATCCAGGTGGTCTCCATTACGAGCATTATACCTGTTTTATACACCATTCCGCAGCCTACCCCTGGAGGGGGACATGTTAAATAGTCCCACCCCTTGCTTATTGCACTATTTGTATCGTTCTGCATTCATGGCAGTATTTTTAGAATAAACAATGCATCGCTTTTTGCCTACCATTGCATTCCTTTTTTATACATATGTTCACTTATGACATGTTGCATCCGTACACTTTGGTACGGCTAAATACACCAGGGGCTTAAGTTCCCCATATTATGGTGTGATAAGTCTGAACACTTTCACAAGTGCAGCACCCCAAACTTATAGCATTATATGCATCGGCTCCGAATCATGTCTTGGGTCAATAGTTGGGTTTGCCCGGCTCCCATGTTTTGGTACCTTATGTTCCGTTATATCGGCTAAGGTAGCGCTGGGAGAACCACTGCGATTGTGCCCCAGTTGAGTTGGGTGAGCACCTCTGTGGAGAAAGCTAACACTGACCGTCATCATAGGGCGAGAGCCGGTCGCTGTTTGAGAGGTTTTTTCGAGTCCCTAAAGACTTATGCCGCTTAGAGCGAGGAACCGGCTTTGCCCGGCCCAGGCGTGGATAGCGCCCCAAATTCGGCCTTCCGAACACTAGGGGCTTCGCCAAAATTTAAAATTATAGAATTCTATGGCTAAGTGAGAGTGTTCAAGCATTATAAGTCCGGTTGCCTCGTTCGTTGTGTTGAGCGCCTCCCTAGAAGGACCCAAAAATGGGAACAAGAGCGCTCAAGTTTATCCCGAACACCCCAGCACTCGTGGCATGGGGGCCGAAGCCAACGACTTGCCATCTCTCAGATTTGATAAACGGCCGAACAGAAGGTAATATTTTAAATTAACAAGCATTGCTTAGCGCATATGAACAAAGTTTTCAGCGCACAGGATAACAAAATGCAAGTCTACTCAAAAATTACATCTTTGGAGCATTCACCCGCAATAATGCGGGCACCCTTCAGGACACCCTTATAATACATCTCGGGCGTGCGATACTCCTTGCCCGGCAGTGGCGCGTCCGTCATAAGCTTCTCGGCGTCCATCTTGCCCCAGTGCACCTTAGCGCGGGCAAGGGCCCGACGGGCACCTTCAATGCAGGCAGAGTGCTTGATGACGTCAACCCATGGACAGGCGTCCACCAGCCGCCGCACCAGACTGTAGTAGCTCCCAGGCATGGCTTCTTTGGGCCACAGCCGAACTATGAGGCCCTTCATGGCCTGTTCGGCCACCTTGTGGAGCTCGACCAACTGCTTCAGCTAGTCGCTCAGGGGCACCGGATGTCCGGCCTCATCATACTGAGACCAGAACACCTTCTTTGTCGAGCTCCCCTCCTCGGCTCTGTAGAAAGCGGCAGCATCGGACACGCTATGGGGCAGATCTGCGAACGCTCCTGGAGAGCTCTGAATTCGGGTAAGTAACAGGTAATTCACTTTTACATGCTTGCTTTGCATGAAGAATGCCTTACCCGCCGCTATCTTCTTTACTGCCTTGATTTCCTGGAGGGCGTTTTGGGCTTCGGCCTTAGCGGCGTTGTCACTCTCAAGAGCCGACGCAAGCTCGGACTCTCGAGTCTTCGAGTCACGCTCCAAACTCTCGTGTTTTTTCCACGAGAGCCTGGAGCTCTTGCCGTACCTCCGCCACCCGCGCCTCCTGCTTCTCTCACTCGGCGCGTTCCGTGGCTGCATTGTGTTCGGCCGCGGACACCACCTCCTTCAGGGTCGCCAACTCGTTCGTAGCCCCTGGAGTACCCACGTTATTCTTGTCATTTTTTCTTGCAACCAAATCCTTTTCCATAAGGTACAACTTTAATAAGGTGTTCCTCACCTTCCTTGTCCTCGAGCTGCTTCTTGGCACGGCCGAGCTCGATCTCGGACCGCTTGAGGCTCTACTTCAAGGAATTGACCTCCGCAGTCAGTGCGGCAGAGGTCAGCAGCGCAGCCTGCATTCCCACATTGACATATTTTTGTTAGACTCCTTCGTATATATTTTTAGATCCTCAGTACGGCTTTCTTTCCGAACATCGAACCGAGCATCAGGGGCTACTGTCTATGCGGTACTATTTTACATATCTTAAAAATTCTTACCTTAAAGTCTGTTAGAAGGCTGCCGCAGGCTTCGGTCAGCCCGCTTTTGGCGAACTGAACCTTCTGAACCACCGCTCATGACAGTGCGGTGTTCCTCGTCGATGGAAGCACTATTGAGCGCCTCCAGCAAGTTATCCGGTGCCTCCGGTTGGACGGAGGCCACCGGCGTCACAGTCTTGCCCTTCTTACGAAGGGGCCGCCCGCCGGACTCCGAAACCACTGAAGGTTCCGTTGCGGAGTCCGGTCCAAAGTCCAGGAGGTTGCCCCGCGGCACCCCCGGGGCCTCCTCCTCCTGCTGGGTCCCCTTCTGGTATCCCACCTCGGCATCGTCGGCGTCACGTGGGGAGGAGGTGGTTGGAAGTGAAGCGCTATTCACATCCGACGAACCCAAGGACCCGCTCGATGAAGCAGGGAGATCGTCCTTGGGCGGACTATAGGGTTGTATGCGGCGTTAGAAGACGCTATGCGACAAAAAGAAAAATTATGAGTTATTCAGGAGTCCGAACACTTACAATCTCGCCAGGGGCTTGGCCCTTGAGGGCCACTCCTCGTCGCCATCGTCGGCGTTGGTGGAACAGTCCGGGGGAAGGGTCCTTCCCTTCTTGGACCCTTCGCCCCCCCCCCCCCGCCCCGGTCGGGGAAGCCTTCCTCTTCTTCTCTCCCCCCACTGGGGGAGAGGCCTCTTTCTTCTCCTCCTCGTATTCATGAGAGGAGTCCACCTCGGAGTCATCAGACGATGAATCCGATAACACCTGGCGCCGGGAACTCCTCCGGGTTCCCGTGGCCTTCTTCTTTGCCTTCTTCTCCGGCACCACGTAAGGCGCCGGGACCAGCAGCCCTGTCAAACGGGCATCCGCTGGGTCTTCTAGAAGGGGAGACGGACAGTTAACCTGTCCAAACGTCTTCTACCAGGCCTGTTAAAGGTATTGGGAGTTTAGATCCCACATAGAGTCAAACTATGGAAAGCAAGTGTCCCGTAAAGGACAATATAGCTTACCTCGCCAGCCGGACGCTGCGAGCTGAACCTGCGATCTTCGGTAGCGGATGGGGGCGCCTCGGCGCCCTTGAACAGCACCCTCCAGGCCTCTTCGTACATCATGTCGAAGAGCCTGCTCAAGGTCTGGTGCTGTGCCGGATCGAACTCCCACAGGTTGAAGTCCCGCTGTTGGCACGGGAGGATCCGGCGGATGAGCATGACCTGGACCACGTTGACAAGCTTGAGCTTCTTGTTCACCAGGGTTTGGAGACAGGATTGGAGTCCGGTCAGCTCCTCCGAATCGCCCCACAACAAGCCCTTCTCTTTCCAGGAGGTGAGCCGTGTGGGGATGCCAGATCTGAATTCGGGGACCGCTGCCCATTCAGGGTCACGCGGCTCGGGACATAGAACCACCCCAATTGCCATGCTTGGATGGTTTCCACGAAGGCGCCCTCGAGCCAGGTGACGTTGGGCATCTTGCCCACCATGGCACCTTCGCACTCCGCATGGCTGCCGCCCACTACCTTTGGCTTGACATTAAAAGTCTTTAGCCATAAGCCGAAGTGGGGCTGGATGCAAAGGAAGGCCTCGCACACGACGATAAACACCGAGATGTTGAGGATGAAATTCGGGGCCAAATCATGGAAATCCAGGCCATAGTAGAACATGAGCCCCCGGACAAAAGGGTGGAGTGGGAAGCCCAGTCCACGGAGGAAATGAGGAAGGAAAACCACCCTCTCATGGGGCCCGGGGGTGGGGATGAGCTGCCATTCGTCAGGGAGCCGGTGCGCGATATCGCTGGACAAATATCCAGCCTTGCGCAGCTTCTTGATGTGCCCCTCCGTGACGGAGGAGGCCATCCACTTGCCTCCCGCTCTGGACATGGTTGGAGAAGGTTGAGGTGAGATGTGCGGACTTGGGCGCTAGAGCTCGAGTGCACGGAGATGGATAATCAAAGGAGGAATAAGGCGTAGGTAAAGAGGTGGATCCTTATCCCCTTATATATGGGCGGACGAAACTATGCGTCCCCACCAGCCCGGTAAAAATCGCTTATCTCCCAAGCGCCGTAATCAATGGCGCGGTTGGGTTACCCACGTCTGTATTGATGAGAATCCCTGAATATGGGGACACGATCTCTGCTTTGATAAGACGTGCCAAGGAAACCGCTTTGCTAAACGCGCTGAGGTGGAACAATAAAAACGATTTGAGTAAAGGCTTGGCTGTGGTGTGACGTCATATCACGAAATACGTCAGCAAATCGAACTTGTGTGAATATTATTCTCTCTACGGTGGAATGTGGAATTTATTTTGTAGAGCCGGACACTATCCTGGTGTTCACAATTTTCTATGAATTATTCGGAGGAGGAACCCGCCTTGCAATGCCAACGACAATATGCGCGCCGGACTCGTCGTCATTGAAGCATGGTTCAGGGGCTACTGAGGGAGTCCTGGACTAGGGGGTGTCCGGATAGCCGAACTATCATCATTGGCCGGACTCCAAGACTATGAAGATACAAGACTGAAGACTTTGTCCCGTGTCCGGATGGGACTTTCCTTAGCGTGGAAGGCAAGTTTGGCGATACGTATATGTACATCTCCTACCATTGTAACCAACTCTATGTAACCCTAGCCCTCTCCGGTGTCTATATAAACCGGAGGGTTTTAGTCCGTAGGACGAACAACAATCATACCATAGGCTAGCTTCTAGGGTTTAGCCTCCTTGATCTCGTGGTAGATCTACTCTTGTACTACCCATATCATCAATATTAATCAAGCAGGAGTAGGGTTTTACCTCCATCGAGAGGGCCCGAACCTGGGTAAAAACATCATGTCCCTTGTCTCATGTTACCATCCGCCTAGACGCACAGTTTGGGACAGCCTACCCGAGATCCGTCAGTTTTGACACCGACAATGTTCCTATGACTATGAGATTATGCAACTCCCGAAAACCGGAGGAACACTTAGTGTGCTATCAAATGTCACAACATAACTGGGTGATTATAAAGATGCTCTACAGGTGTCTCCGATGGTGTTTGTTGAGTTGGCATAGATCGAGATTAGGATTTGTCACTTCAATTGTCGAAGAGGTATCTGTGGGTCCTCTCAGTAATGCACATCAATATAAGCCTTGCAAGCAATGTGACTAATGAGTTAGTTACGGGATGATGCATTATGGAATGAGTAAAGAGACTTGCCGGTAACGAGACTGAGCTAGGTATTGAGATACCGACGATCGAACCTCGGGCAAGTAACATACCGATGACAAAGGGAACAACGTATGTTGTTATGCGGTTTGAACGATAAAGATCTTCGTCGAATATGTGGGAACCAATATGAGCATCCAGGTTCCGCTATTGGTTATTGACGGGAGATGAGTCTCGGTCATGTCTACATAGTTCTCGAACCCGTAGGGTCTGCACGCTTAACGTTCGATGGCGGTTTGTATTATGAGTTATGTGATTTGATGTACCGAAGTTTGTTTGGAGTCCCGAATGATATCACGGACATGGGGAGATGTCTCGAAATGGTCGAGAGGTAAAGATTCTTATATTGGAAGGTTGCATTCGGACATCGGAATGGTTCCGAGTGATTCAGGCATTTTTCCGGATTACCGGGAGGTTACCGGAACCCCCCGGGGAAAGATATGGGCCGTATGGGCCATAGGAGGGAGGCTAACCAGACCACAAGGGGCTGGTGCGCCACCTGTCGGTGTCAAAACCGGCGGATCTCGGGTAGGGGGTCCCGAACTGTGCGTCTAAGGCTAATAGTAACAGGAGACTGGGGACACGATGTTTAACAAGGTTCGGGCCCTCTTGATGGAGGTAATACCCTACTTCCTTCTTGATTGATCTTGATGATATGAGTATTACAAGAGTGGATCTACCACGAGATCAGAGAGGCAAAACCCTAGAAGCTAGCCTATGGTATGATTGTTGATGATAATGATGATGAGTCCTACGAACTAAACCCTCCGGTTTATATAGACACCGGAGGGGGCTAGAGTTACAGAGAGTCGGTTTACAGAGGAGGAGATCTACATCCGGATCGCCAAGCTTGCCTTCCACGCCAAGGAGAGTCCCATCCGGACACGGGACGAAGTCTTCCATCTTGTATCTTCATAGTCCAACAGTCCGGCCAAAGTATATAGTCCGGCTGTCCGGATACCCCCTTATCCAGGACTCCCTCAGTAGCCCCTGAACCAGGCTTCAATGATGATGAGTCCGGCGAGTAGATTTTCTTCGGCGTTGCAAGGCGGATTCCATCTCTGAATACTCCAAAATTAATGCCGAACACAAGGACCGTGTCCGGCTCTGCAAGATAACATTCCACATACCATCGTAGAGAGAATAATAATCCACGACTCTAATCTGCTGACAATTCTTCGAAAAGTGACATCACGCCGCGATCCGTTTTTTATTCGAGCCGTTTTCTACAACCTGCTTCCGCACACATCGCGAGGCGGTTTCTTTGGCACGTCTTGTCAAAGCAGAGATCGTGTCCCCTTATCGCGGGATCTCCATCAATGCGGGTATGGGTAACCCAACCAGCGCCAATAATCGAGGCGCCTGGAAAAATAAGAGTTTTTGAGAGGCATCTGGGGAGGCGCACATTCACATCGCCTTTATAAAGGGGTAGAAATCTCCCATTTTCACCCATGCCTTCTTTCCTTCGCTCATCCGTTCTCGCGCCCTCAAGCTCCAGCGCCCAAGTTCTCACCTTCTTCGTAGGACCACAGCATGTCCGCAGCGGGAGGCAAGTAGATGGCCTCTTCTGTCACAGAGGAGAATATTACCAAGCTTCAGGAAGCCGGATACCTGGCCGCTAATATCGCGCACAAGCTTCCAACAGAGGGACATATTACCCCTACGCCGAAGTCTCGGGAGAGAGTGGTATTTCTCCCTCATTTTGTCCGTGGACTAGGGTTTCCAATCCACCCTTTCGTCCGCGGCCTTATGTACTACTACGGGCTAGATTTTCACGACCTGGCCCTGAACTTCATCCTCAACATCTCGACGTTCATCGTCGTGTGCGAGGCCTTCCTCTGGATCAAGCCTCACTTTGGCCTGTGGCTGAAAATCTTCTTCGTGAAGCCGAAGATCGTGAGCGGCCAACAGGCGGAGTGCGGAGGTGCCATGGTGGGCAAAATGCCCAAAGTTATATGGCTCGATGGCTCCTTCGTGGACTCCATAAAGGGGTGGCAATCAGGGTGATTCTACATCACCGAGCCGCGCGACGCCAACTGGGTGGCGGCCCCCAAATTCAGATCCGGAATCCCCATGCGGCTCACCTCTCGGGAGAAGAAGGGCCTGGCCTGGGGCGAACCCATGGAGCTGACCAGACTCGAGACCTGCCTCAGAAGTATGAGGGACAGGAAGATCAAGCTTGTCAACGTGGTCCAGGTCATGCTCATTCGCCGGATTCTCCCATGTCAAAGACAGACGTTTGATATGTGGGAGTTCGACCCGGCCGAACACCAGATGCTGCTAGAGCTCTTCGGCACAATGCACAAAGAAATCTGGAAGGTTCTGTTCAAGACCGGCGAAGTCCCTCCTCCCCTTTCCGAGGACCGGGGGCTCAGCGCAGCGTGCCTTGCCAGTCCGGTAAGTCCCTTGACTATTGATGAGATGTTCCCTTAGTACATTTTGGGGAGGATTTTTAAGTCACCTTGCTGATCGAACAGGAGTGGATGGAGATGGCGGAGCGGATTGACTGTCCGGCTCCATTGCCCGAGGACCCAGTAAGCGCACTCCTGGCGGAGATGCTGGTTCCGGCGCCTTACAAGGTGCCGGAGAAAAAGGCCGAAAAGAAGGCCACGGGGACCCGAAGGGGTCATCGGCACAAGGCCGCACCCGACGCGTCGCCAGAAGAGGATGAGGCGTACTCCTCCCACGAAGGGGAGGAGAGGAAGAAGAAGAAGGCCGCCTCAACTGAGGGGGCCGAAGGGTCCAAGAAGGTGGCAATGGGGACGAGAAAAGGTCACCTGCGCAGGGCCGTGATAGAGTCGTCATCTGAAGATGACGAGGAAGATTCTCCCCCCGAAGACGGGGGAGAACACGAAGAAATGCCTCCTCCCCGCGCTAGGGAGGAGAAGAAAAGGAAGGCGGCCCCGTCGGGGGAGGCCGGGACGCCGAAGAAGGGCAAGGCGTCCCTTCCAAATCAATCCACTATCGCCGCTTTTAGTGATGAGGAGTGGCTGCCCAGGGGCAAACCCCGGGTGAGGTTGTAAGTATCCGCATTCCATAATATTTTTCGTACGACTTTTGACCTCATGGTTTGTAATGACGCCAAACACGTATATGCAGTCCAGTCGGGTCCGATCTCGAGGAGTCCTCTTCGGAGGAGTATCTAAATGAGTCGGGGATGAATTCGCTCCTAATGGCGACCTCTCCACGACCCGTCGATGACAACGAGGTGTTGTCTCGGAGGATGCCAGAGTAGGAGGTGACGGTTCCGGAGACGCCCCAAGGCGAGATCTCAGGCGCCGGACACATGGGGGATGAAAACTTCATGGATTATGCTGACGGGAGCCATAGCAAGTCTGGCTCTCGGCCGGTTACTGCGTCGGAGCCTACAAAGGTTCCGGATTCCGGCAAGCAGTCCCTCGGGAAGGAGGGCGAGCCGGCCGTGTCGATGACCTCCGCCCAGCCAGAGGCATCGGATAATTTGTTGGGAGTGCTTCGAGGCGCTTCCATCGAGGATGAACACCGTACACTTATGGGTACGGTGATTGAGAAGGTGTGGTCCGCCAAGAGAGGATTGACCGAAGCCTGCACCAGCCTGCTAACAGGCTTTGAGGTAAAGAAAGTGTGAGGAAATATCACCCGATATATAGTAGCCCCTGATGCTCTGGTTGGTGTTCGGAAAGAAAAGCCAAACAGAGGGTCAACTAAAAAACCGCAGGAAGCTAATAGTATTTGTCTGTATGAATCAAACAGGCACTGCTGCTGACCGCTGCTGCGCGCACAGTCGAGGTTGCCGGACTCAAGCGCGAACTGGGGCAGGACGAAGAAGAGCTCGGCCTCGTGAAGAAGCAGCTCGAGGTGAACAGAGTTGAGGAAAACCCCGTCCATATGCCGTATAGAGGATAAAAAGTTGGTGATGCTAAGAAAAGGCATCATGGCTTTTGATAGGGACCATGACCGAAGTGGCGGCCCTGAAGGAAGCGCTGTCCGCGGCCGAAGCCAAGGCGGATACTGAGTGCACCGAGCGAGAAAAGTAAGATGCTCGGGTGGGAGAGGTACAGCAGGAGCTCCAGGAGCTCGGCCAGAAGTTCAGCTCCCTGGAGCATGACTACAAGATGCAAGCATCTGAGCTTGCAAAGGCCCTCCAGAGCGCGGCCAACGCCAAGGCCGAAGCCCAAAAGGCCCTCCAGGAAATCCAGGCGGCCAAGAAGATAGCAGAGGGTAAGGCATTCTTTATGCAAAGCAAGCATGTGGAGGAGTCATTTCTTTTACTTACACGAATCCGGAGCTCTCCGGGGGCATTCGCAGATCTGCCACGCAGCATTTCGGATGCTGCGGAGTTCCATCGCGCTGAAGAGGGGAGCTCTACGGAGAAGTTGTTCTGGTCCCAATATACTGGGGTCGAACACCCGATGCCTCTGAGTGACCAACTGAAGCAGCTGGTCGAACTCCACAATGCGGCCAAACATGCCATGGGGGACCTCATAGTCCGGATGCGGCCTGGCGAGCCCCTGCCCAGCAGCTACTTTGGCCTGGTGAGGTGGATGGTGCATGCCTGTCCATGGCTAGAAGTTATCAAGCAGTCCGCATGTATTGTGGGTGCCCGATGGGCCTTTGCCCGCGCGAAGGTGCATTGGGGCAAGCTAGACGCTGAGAAGCTCATAAAGGATGGACCCCTGGAGGGCAAGGAGCATCGCTGCCCCGAGAAATATTATGATGGCGTTATGAAAGGCTCTCATCTTGTGGCGAATGAATGTCCTAAGAACATAATTTTTGAGTGAATGTACTCATGTTGTCCGTGTAATATGAGAACGGTTTATTTGTGCTATGCAACACTTTGTTTGATTTAAAATATTACCTTCTCTGCGGTCGTTTATCAAAATCTGAAAGTAGGCCAGTCGTCGGCTTCCGCCCCCTTGTAACTAGTACTGGGGTGTTCGTGGAGACCCAAACACTCTTTATCCAAAGTTTTAGTCCTTTAAGGAGGTGTTTGGCATAGCGAACAAGGCAATCGGACTATTCGGCTTTATAACTCTCACTTCACCATAGAAGTCTACAATTATAAATTTCGGCAAAGCCCCTAGTATTCGGAAAGCCGAACTGGGGCGTTACACATGCCTAAATCGGATGAAGCCGATTCCTCGCCTTAAGCGGAAAAAATCTTTAGGGATTTTGGTACCTCGCGAACAGCGACCAGCTCTCGCCGCATCATGACGGTCAGTTTTCGGCTTTCTCTACTGAGGTGCTGGTCCGGAAGAACCGGGACACAATCGCGGTAGTTCTCCCTGCGCTACCTTAGCCAAGATAACGGATTGTAAGGTACCAAAACAAGGGAGCCGGGCTAACCCAACTATTGACCCAAGACATGATTCGGAGCTGAGGCATATAATGCTATAAGTTCGGGGTGCCGCACTATTGAAAGTGTTCGGACTTTCCTTGCCATAGTATGGGGCTCGATAAGAAGCCCCTGGCAAACTGACCGTACCAAGACGTACGCATGCAATATTGAATAAATATTCAATCAGAAAATATGAGGATAGTAATAAGAAGCTGACGCTACGTACTACTTCCAATTTATTTGGACAATACGGCAAGACGTAGGTGTACAATTGATGCATTAAGCAGAAAGAAATAGGACTATTTGACATGTCCTATCCAAGGGCAGGCTACATGCGGGTATGTAAGAACAGGTATAACGATCATTGAAGAAGACCACCTGAGTATTCCCTTGTGTGCAAAAAGCCTCTTGCCTCCTTGGTGCCCCCTCCATAATGAGTCCAGTTATCCGATCTCTTCTGAAGGAGCTGCCCGAAAGTGGGGTCCTAAAAAAGGGGAAAAAGTATGCGGGCCTCCTGGCGGCTGAACCACACTCTGGCCGCATTGTCATCTCGCCTCCACCTATGCCCATGGTATTTTGAGGGCGTAATTGTGCACGCGTGGTACGAACGCCACTTTAATGGGGATGGGTTGGAGGCCGGATGGCTAATCGAGCTCCTGGCGTGCCTGACTGTCCTGTTGCGGGGTACTCCGGACTCGCTTGACGGTGTTCGGAGATGTCGTTGCTAGATTGGCTGTTTGCCGGAGGAGGCTGCTTTGTACTTCTGCCGCGAGGGCCGCAGTATGTTCTTCCATACAGAGGGAGCGGTCTGTATTTCCATTAATTGTTATGACCCCGCGAGGTCCTGGCATCTTGAGCTTGAGGTAAGCATAGTGCGGTACCGCGTTGAAACGAGCGAACGCGGTTCGTCCAAGTAGTGTGTGATAGCCGCTACGGAAAGGGACGATATCGAAGATTAACTCCTCGCTTCGGAAGTTATCCGGAGATCCGAAGACCACTTCTAGTGTTATTGAGCCCGTGCAGTGGGCCTCTACCCCTGGAATTACACCTTTGAAGGTGGTTTTGGTGGGTTTGATCCATGACGGAACGATGCCCATTTTGCGCACTGTATCCTGATAAAGCAGGTTCAGGCTATTGCCACCGTCCATGAGGACTCGCGTGAGGTGGAATCCGTCGATGATTGGGGATGTGAGTGCCATAGATAATGTTCACCGTTTTTACCTAGGGGTGGGGAATTTCTTCCGCCCTCCAGTGTCGGGCAAGCCACTCGTCGCGGATATTATGCTTAAAGGCCGCCAGGGCCTCAGCGTCCGGACAGTCGACAATTTGTTTCTTTTTAGTGAGAAACCGAGTCTAAAATTTCCTGGGTGACTCTCCGGGCTGTTGGGTAATGTGACTTAAGTCATCAGCATCCGGTGGTCGCGCATAGGTGCCGTGGAAGTTATCAAGGAATGCATCCTCAAGATTTTCCCAACTGCCAATGGAGTTTGCTGGCAGGCTATTCAGCCAGTGTCTAGCTGGCCCTTTAAGCTTTAGTGGGAGATACTTGATGGCATGTAGGTCATCACCGCGGGCCATGTGAATGTGGAGAAGAAAATCCTTGATCCACACCGTGGGGTCTGTTGTGCCATTGTATGACTCGATGTTGACGGGTTTAAACCCTTCTAGGAATTCATGTTCCATTACTTCATCAATGAAGCAGAGGGGATGTGCGGCGCCTCTGTGTCGGGCTATGTCGTGGCGTTTTCCGATTGGGTCTGGTCAGTAATGTCCGGCCTGACCGGATTTATCAGTATTGTATCCGGCATGACGATCAGTGTCATGAGCTGTGGCCTGCCCCCGTGATCCGTAGATCGATCTTGGTTGTCCTGCGTTGTTTTCCAATATGTCTCGCAGGTCCTGCGTATTCCCCCGGGCCATGGTGAACCGGCGTGGGGGTGCAGGCTGGTGTCCGGCCTGATAGCCTGTTTTATCCCGGCCACGAGGTGGCCGGTCAGCCTCATCTTGTCCTGGAAGTTCAGGCTCTTCGGCCTCTTCTTCTAGCGATTTATGCGTCGGGTATCCCCTGCTCGGGGGCTCGAGTCCATATTCCTCGACCGCCAGGACTTTGGCCCATCTGTTTGCGAGTAGGTCTTGGTCAGCTTGGAGCTGCTGCTGCTTCTTCTTCAGGCTTATTGCAGTGGCTATAAGCCTGCGCTTGAAGCGCTCCTGCTCTATGGGATCCTCTGGTACGCCGAATTCGTCGTCATCGAGGCTCACCTCGTCTTCGGTGGGAGGCATATAGTTATCGTCCTCCAAGTATCCGTCTGTCGCCTGTTCGTCTGGACTAGCCAGCCCGTGTTCCTGTTCAGCTTGCTCGAAGGTGGGTTGATCAGGATCGTATTCCTCTTCGGCACCATCTGGCTTTTCTTCTTCAATGCCGGTATTTTTCTGGCGAGGCTTGGAGCAGCGCCGATGACGCCCATGTTTTCCTTTCTTCCCCGAGGGGTTTTCTCCCGTTGCCCCATCGCCATTGGTTTCTTTGGGAGTATCCACCATATATATATCATATGAGGAGGTGGCAGTCCAGCGCCCTGTGGGCGGTGGTTCCTGTTCTGCTCCCGCATCGTCGTCTATACCATCGATGTCTTCGGAGTCAAAGTTAAGCACGTTGGTCAAGTCATCGACCGTGGGTATTACGTGGGTGGTGGGTGGGAAACGAATTTCTTCGTCGCCAGCTTCCCACTCGAGCCGGACATAGTTCGGCCAGGAGTCTCCTTACAGAGAGAGAGACCTTAAAGAATCTAGCACGTCTCCGAAGGGTGAGTGCTGAAAGACATCCGCGACGGTGAACTCCATGACTGGAGCCTAGTTAGATTCAATGGGCACAGATGCGCGCGGCCCAGAACACACGGCCGGAGGTGAGTCCGGGGGTCCGGGGACACAGATCCCTTTAGGAGAGGACTCTGTGTTCGGCTCCAACACCGAGGAGTGTGCGGCCTCCAGGACGGGGTCCATCCACCCGTCCCAGGAAGGCACGACCCACTCCGGAGCGGTAGCAGGTGCGATGTTCTGAATACTGTCCGACTGCCAATCTTGGTCATGCACGTCATGATTGTTCGGCGCTCCTGACACAGGCCCAAATCCGTCGAAGATCAAGTCTCCGCGGACATCAGCGGTGTAGTTTAGGTTTCCAAACCTGACCTGATGGCCGGGGGCGTAGCTATCGATCTGCTCCAGATGGCCAAGCGAATTGGCCCGTAGTGCGAAGCCGCCGAACACGAAGATCTGTCCGGGGAGAAAAGTCTCACCCAGGACAGCGTGGTTGAAGGATGGAGGAGCCATCTTGTTGGGGAACGTAGTAATTTCAAAAAAATTCCTACGCACACGCAAGATCATGGTGATGATATAGCAACGAGAGGGGAGAGTGTTCGTCCACGTACCCTTGTAGACCGTAAGCGGAAGCGTTAGCACAACGCGGTTGATGTAGTCGTACGTCTTCACGATCCGACCGATCCAAGCACCGAACGTACGGGGCCTCCGAGTTCACCACACGTTCAGCTCGATGACGATCTCCGGCCTCCGATCCAGCCGAGCTCCGGAGATGAGTTCCGTCAGCACGACGGTGTGGTGACGATGATGATGTTCTACCGGCGCAGGGCTTCGCCTAAACTCCGCGACGATATGACCGAGGTGGAATATGGTGGAGGGGGGGCACCGCACACGGCTAAGGAATGATCCGTAGATCAACTTGTGTGTCTATGGGGTGCCCCCCGCCCCCGTATATAAAGGAGGGAGGGGGGAGGTGCGGCCGGCCCCCTAGGGGTGCGCCTGGAGGAGTCCTACTCCCACCGGGAGTAGGACTCCCCCCTCTTGCCTTGGTGGAGAAGGAAAGGGGGGAGAGGAAAGAGGAAAGGGGGGCGCCGCCCCCCTTCCTTTTCCTATTCGGACTAGGGGGGAGGGGGCGCGCGGCCTGCCCTGGCCGGCCCTCCTCTTCTCCCTCTTGGCCCATTAAGGCCCAATATCCCCCAGGAGGGTTCCGGTAACCCCCCGGTGTTCCGGTAAAATCCCGATTTCACCCGGAACCATTCCGATGTCCAAATATAGGCTTCCAATATATGAATCTTTATGTCTCGACCATTTAGAGACTCCTCGTCATGTCCGTGATCACATCCGGGACTCCGAACAAACTTCGGTACATCAAAACTTGTAAACTCATAATAGAACTGTCATCGTAACGTTAAGCGTGCGGACCCTACGGGTTCGAGAACTATGTAGACATGACCTAGAACCATTCTCGGTCAATAACCAATAGCGGGACCTGGATGCCCATATTGGTTCCTACATATTCTACGAAGATCTTTATCGGTCAAACCGCATAACAACATATGTTGTTCCCTTTGTCATCGGTATGTTACTTGCCCGAGATTTGATCGTCGGTATCCAATACCTAGTTTAATCTCGTTACCGGCAAGTCTCTTTACTCGTTACGTAACACATCATTCCGTAACTAACTCATTAGCTACATTGCTTGCAAGGCTTATAGTGATGTGTATTACCGAGAGGGCCCAGAGATACCTCTCCGACAATCGGAGTGACAAAACCTAATCTCGAAATACGCCAACTCAACATGTACCTTTGGAGACACCTGTAGTACTCCTTTATAATCACCCAGTTACGTTGTGACGTTTGGTAGTACCCAAAGTGTTCCTCCGGTAAACGGGAGTTGCATAATTCTCATAGTTACAGGAACATGTATAAGTCATGAAGAAAGCAATAGCAGAATACTAAACGATCAAGTGCTAGGCTAATGGGATGGGTCATGTCAATCACAGCATTCTTCTAATGATGTGATCCCACTAATCAAATGACAACACATGTCTATGGTTAGGAAACATAACCATCTTTGATTAATGAGCTAGTCTAGTAGAGGCATACTAGTGACTATAGTTTTGTCTATGTATTCACACATGTATCATGTTTCCGGTTAATACAATTCTAGCATGAATAATAAACATTCATCATGATATGAGGAAATAAATAATAACTTTATTATTGCCTCTAGGGCATATTTCCTTCACATCTAGCCTTGTAGTGACGACACAGAGGAACTATCAATGAAAGCACCAATGTCGGTGTCAAAACCGGCGGATCTCAGGTAGGGGATCCCAAACTGTGCATCTAAGGCTAATGGTAACAGGAGACTGGGGACACAGTGTTTACCCAGGTTCGGGCCCTCTCGATGGAGGTAATACCCTACTTCCTGCTTGATTGATCTTGATGATATGAGTATTACAAAAGTGGATCTACCACGAGATCAGAGAGGCTAAACCCTAGAATCTAGCCTATGGTATGATTGTTGATGGTAATGATGATGAGTCCTACGGACTAAACCCTCTGGTTTATATAGACACCGGAGGGGGCTAGGGTTACACATATTCGGTTTACAGAGGAGGAGATCTGTTGGAAATATGCCCTAGAGGCAATAATAAAAGTATTATTATATTTCATTGTTCATGATAATTGTCTTTTATTCATGCTATAATTGTATTATCCGGAAATCGTAATACAAGTGTGAATACATAGACCACAATATGTCCCTAGTGAGCCTCTAGTTGACTAGCTCGTTGTGATCAACAGATAGTCATGGTTTCCTGGCTATGGACATTGGATGTCGTTGATAACGGGATCACATCATTAGGAGAATGATGTGATGGACAAGACCCAATCATAAGCATAGCACAAAGATCGTGTAGTTCGTTTGCTAGAGCTTTGCCAATGTCAAGTATCTTTTCCTTCGACCATGAGATCGTGTAGCTCCTGGATACCGTAGGAGTGCTTTGGGTGTATCAAACGTCACAACGTAACTGGGTGACTATAAAGGTGCACTACAGGTATCTCCGAAAGTATCTATTGGGTTGACACGGATCGAGACTGGGATTTGTCACTCCGTATGACGGAGAGGTATCTCTGGGCCCACTCGGTAATGCATCATCATAATGAGCTCAAGGTGACCAAGGTGTTGGCCACGGGATCATGCATTATGGTACGAGTAAAGTGACTTGCCGGTAACAAGACTGAACAAGGTATCGGGATACCGACGATCGAGTCTCGGGCAAGTAACGTACCGATTGACAAAGGGAATTGCATACAGGGTTTGATCGAATCCTCGACATCGTGGTTCAACCGATGAAATCATCGAGGATCATGTGGGAGCCAACATGGGTATCCAGATCCTACTGTTGGTTATTGCCCGAGAGTCGTCTCGGTCATGTCTGCGTGTCTCCCGAACCCGTAGGGTCTACACACTTAAGGTTCGGTGACGCTAGGGTTGTATGAATATGAGTATGCAGCATACCAAATGTTGTTCGGAGTCCCGGATGAGATCCCGGACGTCAGGAGGAGTTTCGGAATGGTCCGGAGGTAAAGAATAATATATAGGAAGTGGTATTTCGGCCATCGGGAAAGTTTCGGGGTCTCCCGGTAATGTACCGGGACCACCGGAAGGGTCCCGGGGGTCCACCGGGTGGGGCCACCCATCCCGGAGGGCCCCATGGGCTGAAATGGGAGGGGAACCAGCCCACAGTGGGCTGGTGCGCCCCCCTAGGCCCACCCCCTGCGCCTAGGGTCGAAACCCTAGGGGTGGGGGGCGCCCCACTTGGCTTGGGGGGCACTCCACCCCCTTGGCCGCCGCCCCCCCCCCCTTGGAGATTGGATCTCCAGGGGCCGGCGCCCCCCCTTGGAGGCCTATATAAAGGGGGGAGGGAGGGGGGCTGCTGTACCCTTGTGCTTGGCGCCTCCCTCCCCCTGCTACACCTCGTCCTCCTCCCGTAGTCGCTTGGCGAAGCCCTGCCGGAGAACTGCTGCATCCACCACCACGCCGTCGTGCTGCTGGATCATCATCAACCTCTCCTTCCCCCTTGCTGGATCAAGAAGCAGGAGACGTCTCCCATCCCGTATGTGTGTTGAATGCGGAGGTGCTGTCCGTTCAGCACTTGGACATCGGTGATCTGAATCACGTCGAGTACGACTCCATCATCACCTTGCAAGCTTCCGCACGCGATCTACAAGTGGTATGTAGATGCAAACTCTCTCCCATGACTCGTTGCTTAGATGAACTCATAGATGGATCTTGGTGAAACCGTAGGAAAATTTTAATTTTCTGCAACGTTCCCCAACAGTGGCATCATGAGCTAGGTCTATGCGTAGTTCTCTAATGCATGAGTAGAACACAATTTTGTTGTGGGCGTGGATCTTGTCAACTTTCTTGCCTCTACTAGTCTTTTCTTGCTTCAACGGTATTGTGGGATGAAGCGGCCCGGACCAACCTTACATGTACGCTTACGTGAGACCAGTTCCACCGATTGACATGCACTAGTTGCATAAGGTGGCTGTCGGGTGTCTGTCTCTCCCACTTTAGTTGGAGCGGATTCGATGAAAAGGGCCCTGATGAAGGGTAAATAGAAGTTGACAAAATCACGTTGTGGTTATTCGTAGGTAAGAAAACATTCTTGCTAGAACCCAATCGCAGCCACGTAAAAGATGCAACAACAATTAGAGGACGTCTAACTTGTTTTTGCAGCGATTGATCATGTGATGTGATATGGCCAGAAGTTGTGATGAATGATGAATTGTGATGTATGAGATCATGTTCTTGTAATAGGATTCACGACTTGCATGTCGATGAGTATGACAACCGGCAGGAGCCATAGGAGTTGTCTTTATTTTTTGTATGACCTGCGTGTCATTGAAGAACGCTATGTAAACTACTTTACTTTATTGCTAAACGCGTTAGCTATAGAAGTAGAAGTAGTCGTTGGCGTGACAACTTCATGAAGACACGATGATGGAGATCATGGTGTCAAGCCGGTGACAAGATGATCATGGAGCCCCGAAGATGGAGATCAATGGAGCTATATGATATTGGCCATATCATGTCACAACTATATAATTGCATGTGATGTTTATTATGTTTATACATCTTGTTTACTTAGGACGACGGTAGTAAATAAGATGATCCCTTACAAAAATTTCAAGAAGTGTTCTCCCCTAACTGTGCACCGTTGCTACAGTTCGTCGCTTCTAAGCACCACGTGATGATCGGGTGTGATGGATTCTTATGTTCACATACAACGGGTGTAAGACAGTTTTACACAGCGAAAACACTTAGGGTTAACTTGACGAGCCTAGCATGTACAGACATGGCCTCGGAACACGGAGACCGAAAGGTCGAACACGAGTCGTATGGAAGATACGACCAACATGGAGATGTTCGCCGACGATGACTAGTCCGTCTCACGTGATGATCGGACACGGGCTAGTCGACTCGGATCGTGTGACACTTAGATGACTAGAGGGATGTCTAATGTAAGTGGGAGTTCATAATTTGATTAGAACTTTATTATCATGAACTTAGTCTAAAACCTTTGCAAATATGTCTTGTAGATCAAATGGCCAACGCTAATGTCAACATGAACTTCAACGCGTTCCTAGAGAAAACCAAGCTGAAAGATGATGGCAGCAACTATATGGACTGGGTCCGGAACCTGAGGATCATCCTCATAGCTGCTAGGAAGCAATATGTCCTAGATGGACCGCTAGGTGACGCTCCCGTCCCAGAGAACCAAGACATTATGAATGCTTGGCAAACTCGTGCTGATGATTACTCCCTCGTTCAGTGCGGCATGCTTTACAGCTTAGAACCGGGGCTCCAAAAGCGTTTTGAGCATCACGGAGCATATGAGATGTTCGAAGAGCTGAAACTAGTTTTTCAAGCTCATGCCCGGGTCAAGAGATATGATGTCTCCGACAAGTTCTACAGTTGTAAGATGGAGGAAAACAGTTCTGTCAGTGAGCACATCCTAAAGATGTCTGGGTTGCACAACCATATGACACAGCTGAACATTAACCTCCCAGATGAGGCGGTCATTGACAGAATCCTCCAGTCGCTCCCACCAAGCTACAAGAGCTTTGTGATGAACTACAACATGCAGGGGATGGTGAAGACCATTCCTGAAGTGTTCTCGATGCTGAAGTCAGCAGAGGCTGAAATCAAGAAAGAACATCAAGTGTTGATGGTCAATAAGACCACTAAGTTCAAGAAGGGCAAGGGCAAGAAGAACTTCAAGAAGGACGGCAAGGATGTTGCCGCGCCCGGTAAGCCAGTTACCGGGAAGAAGTCAAAGAATGGACCCAAGCCTGAGACTAAGTGCTTTTATTGCAAGGGGAAGGGTCACTGGAAGCGGAACTGCCCCAAATACTTAGCGGATAAGAAGGCCGGCAACACCAAAGGTATATTTGATATACGTGTAATTGATGTGTACCTTACCAGTACTCGTAGTAACTCCTGGGTATTTGATACCGGTGCCGTTGCTCATATTTGTAACTCACAGCAGAAGCTGCGGAATAAACGGAGACTAGCGAAGGACGAGGTGACGATGCGCGTCGGGAATGGTTCCAGAGTCGATGTGATCGCCGTCGGCACGCTGCCTCTACATTTACCCACGGGATTAGTTTTGAACCTTAATAATTGTTATTTAGTGCCAAGTTTGAGCATGAACATTGTATCTGGATCTCGTTTAATACGAGATGGCTACTCATTTCAGTCTGAGAATAATGGTTGTTCGATCTATATGAGAGATATGTTTTATGGTCATGCTCCGATGGTCAATGGTTTATTCTTAATGAATCTCGAGCGTAATATTACACATGTTCATAGTGTGGATGCCAAAAGATGTAAAGTTGATAACGATAGTTCCACATACTTGTGGCACTGCCGCCTTGGTCACATTGGTGTCAAGCGCATGAAGAAGCTCCATGCTGATGGACTTTTAGAGTCTCTTGATTATGAATCGTTTGACACATGCGAACCATGCCTCATGGGCAAAATGACCAAGACTCCGTTCTCCGGAACAATGGAGCGAGCAACTAACTTGTTGGAAATCATACATACCGATGTGTGTGGTCCAATGAGCGTTGAGGCTCGCGGAGGATATCGTTATGTTCTCACTCTCACTGATGACTTGAGTAGATATGGGTATGTCTACTTAATGAAACACAAGTCTGAGACCTTTGAAAAGTTCAAGGAATTTCAGAATGAGGTGGAGAATCAACGTGACCGAAAGATAAAGTTCCTACGATCAGATCGTGGAGGAGAATACTTAAGTCACGAATTTGGCACACACTTAAGGAAATGTGGAATCGTTTCACAACTCACGCCGCCTGGAACACCTCAGCGAAACGGTGTGTCCGAACGTCGTAATCGCACTCTATTAGATATGGTGCGGTCTATGATGTCTCTTACCGATTTACCGCTGTCATTTTGGGGATACGCTCTAGAGACAGCTACATTCACTTTAAATAGGGCACAGTCTAAATCCGTTGAGACGACACCGTATGAATTATGGTTTGGCAAGAAACCTAAGCTGTCGTTTCTAAAAGTTTGGGGATGCGATGCTTATGTCAAGAAACTTCAACCTGAAAAGCTCGAACCCAAGTCGGAAAAATGCGTATTCATAGGATACCCTAAGGAAACTGTCGGGTATACCTTCTACTTAAGATCCGAAGGCAAAATCTTTGTTGCCAAGAACGGATGCTTTCTGGAAAAAGAGTTTCTCTCGAAAGAAGTAAGTGGGAGGAAAGTAGAACTCGATGAAGTACTACCTCTCGAACGGGAAAGTGGTGCAGCTCAGGAAAATGTTCCTGTGATGCCCACACCAACTGAAGAGGAAACCAATGATGATGATCAAGGTACTTCGGATCAAGTTGCTACTGAACTTCGTAGGTCCACAAGGACACGTTCCGCACCAGAGTGGTACGGCAACCCTGTCCTGGAATTCATGTTGTTAGACAACGGTGAACCTTCGAACTATGAAGAAGCGATGACGGGCCCAGATTCCAACAAATGGCTTGAAGCCATGAAATCCGAGATAGAATCCATGTATGAAAACAAAGTATGGACTTTGGCAGACTTGCCCGATGATCGACGAGCAATAGAAAACAAATGGATTTTTAAGAAGAAGACGGACGCGGATGGTAATGTTACCATCTATAAGTTTCGACTTGTCGCTAAGGGTTATCGACAAGTTCAAGGGATTGACTACGACGAGACATTCTCTCCCGTAGCGAAGCTGAAGTCCGTCCGAATCATGTTAGCAATTGCCGCATACTATGATTATGAGATATGGCAGATGGACGTCAAAACGGCATTCCTTAACGGACATCTTAAGGAAGAGCTGTATATGATGCAGCCGGAAGGTTTTGTCGATCCTAAGAACGCTAACAAAGTATGCAAGCTCCAGCGATCCATTTATGGGCTGGTGCAAGCATCTCGGAGTTGGAACATTCGCTTTGATGAGATGATCAAAGCGCTTGGGTTTATGCAGTCTTATGGAGAAGCCTGCGTTTACAAGAAAGTGAGTGGGAGCTCTGTAGCATTTCTCATATTATATGTAGATGACATACTCTTGATGGGAAATGATACAAAACTTCTAGACAGCATTAAGGCCTACTTGAATAAGTGTTTTTCAATGAAGGACCTTGGAGAAGCTGCTTATATATTAGGCATCAAGATCTATAGAGATAGAGCGAGACGCCTCATAGGTCTTTCACAAAGCACATACCTTGATAAGATTTTGAAGAGGTTCAAAATGGATCAGTCCAAGAAAGGGTTCTTGCCTATGTTACAAGGTGTGAGATTGAGCTCAGCTCAGTCACCGACCACGGCAAAAGATAAAGAAGAGATGAGTGTCATCCCCTATGCTTCAGCCGTAGGATCTATTATGTATGCCATGATGTGTACCAGACCTGATGTAAACCTTGCCGTAAGTTTGGTAGCAAGATACCAAAGTAATCCCGGCAAGGAACACTGGACAGCGGTCAAGAATATCCTGAAGTACCTGAAAAGGACAAAGGACATGTTTCTCGTTTATGGAGGAGACGAAGAGCTCGTCGTAAAGGGTTACGTCGACGCTAGCTTCGACTCAGATCTGGATGACTCTAAGTCTCAAACCGGATACGTGTATATGTTGAATGGTGGAGCAGTAAGCTGGTGCAGCTGCAAGCAGAGCGTCGTGGTGGGATCTACGTGTGAAGCGAAGTACATGGCAGCCTCGGAGGCAGCGCATGAAGCGATTTGGGTGAAGGAGTTCATCACCGACCTAGGAGTCATACCCAATGCATCGGGGCCGATCAAACTCTTCTGTGACAACACTGGAGCTATTGCCCTTGCCAAGGAGCCCAGGTTTCACAAGAAGACCAGGCACATCAAGCGTCGTTTCAACTCCATCCGTGAAAATGTTCAAGATGGAGACATAGAGATTTGCAAAGTGCACACGGATCTGAATGTCGCAGATCCGTTGACTAAACCTCTCTCGCGGGCAAAACATGATCAACACCAGAACTCTATGGGTGTTTGATTCATCACAATGTAACTAGATTGGTGACTCTAGTGCAAGTGGGAGACTGTTGGAAATATACCCTAGAGGCAATAATAAAAGTATTATTATATTTCATTGTTCATGATAATTGTCTTTTATTCATGCTATGACTGTATTATCCGGAAATCGTAATACACGTGTGAATACATAGACCACAATATGTCCCTAGTGAGCCTCTAGTTGACTAGCTCATTGTGATCAATAGATAGTCATGGTTTCCTGGCTATGGACATTGGATGTCGTTGATAAAGGGATCACATCATTAGGAGAATGATGTGATGGACAAGACCCAATCATAAGCATAGCACAAAGATCGTGTAGTTCGTTTGCTAGAGCTTTGCCACTGTCAAGTATCTTTTCCTTCGACCATGAGATCGTGTAACTCCTGGATACCGTAGGAGTGCTTTGGGTGTATCAAACGTCACAACGTAACTGGGTGACTATAAAGGTGCACTACAGGTATCTCCGAAAGTATCTATTGGGTTGACACGGATCGAGACTGGGATTTGTCACTCCGTATGACGGAGAGGTATCTCTGGGCCCACTCGGTAATGCATCATCATAATGAGCTCAAGGTGACCAAGGTGTTGGCCACGGGATCATGCATTACGGTACGAGTAAAGTGACTTGCCGGTAACAAGACTGAACAAGGTATTGGGATACCGACGATCGAGTCTCGGGCAAGTAACGTACCGATTGACAAAGGGAATTGCATACAGGGTTTGATCGAATCCTCGACATCATGGTTCAACCGATGAAATCATCGAGGAGCATGTGGGAGCCAACATGGGTATCCAGATCCCGCTGTTGGTTATTGCCCGAGAGTCGTCTCTGTCATGTCTGCGTGTCTCTCGAACCCGTAGGGTCTACACACTTAAGGTTCGGTGACGCTAGGGTTGTATGAATATGAGTATGCAGCATACCGAATGTTGTTCGGAGTCCCGGATGAGATCCCGGACGTCACGAGGAGTTTCGGAATGGTCCGGAGGTAAAGAATAATATATAGGAAGTGGTATTTCGGCCGTCGGGAAAGTTTCGGGGTCTCCCGGTAATGTACCGGGACCACCGGAAGGGTCCCGGGGGTCCACCGGGTGGGGACACCCATCCTGGAGGGCCCCATGGGCTGAAGTGGGAGGGGAACCAGCCCATAGTGGGCTGGTGCGCCCCCCTAGGCCCACCCCCTGCGCCTAGGGTTGAAACCCTAGGGGTGGGGGGGCGCCCTACTTGGCTTGGGGGGCACTCCACCCCCTTGGCCGCCGCCCCCCCTTGGAGATTGGATCTCCGGGGGCCGGCGCCCCCCCTTGGAGGCCTATATAAAGGGGGGAGGGAGGGGGGCTGCTGTACCCTTGTGCTTGGTGCCTCCCTCCCCCTGCTACACCTCATCCTCCTCCCGTAGTCGCTTGGCGAAGCCCTGCCGGAGAACTGCTGCATCCACCACCACGCCGTCGTGCTGCTGGATCATCATCAACCTCTCCTTCCCCCTTGCTGGATCAAGAAGGAGGAGACATCTCCCGTCCCGTACGTGTGTTGAATGCGGAGGTGCTGTCCGTTCAGCACTTGGACATCAGTGATCTGAATCACGTCGAGTACAACTCCATCATCACCTTGCAACCTTCCGCACGCGATCTACAAGTGGTATGTAGATGCAAACTCTCTCCCATGACTCGTTGCTTAGATGAACTCATAGATGGATCTTGGTGAAACCGTAGGAAAATTTTAATTTTCTTCAACGTTCCCCAACAAGATCTACATCTGGATCGCCAAGGAGAGTCCCATCCGGACATGGGACGAAGTCTTCCGTCTTGTATCTTCATAGTCCAACAGTCTGGCCAAAGTATATAGTCTGGCTGTCCGGATACGCCCTTATCCAGGACTCCCTCACCCCCCACAGTGGAGGAGGCCGAACTGGACTTGGGAAGGGGGCGCCACCCCCTTTCCTTCTCCTACTACCTCTCCTTCCCCTTTTCCCCCTCCGGTAGAAGGAAAAAAGGTGGGGCCGAATCCTACTAGGACTGGAGTCCTAGTAGGACTCCCCTCTCCCCTGTGCGCCCCCTGTTGGCAGGCCTCCTCCTCCCCTCCTTTATATATGGGGGCACTAGGGCACCCCAAAGGCACAATAGATAATCTCTTAGCCGTGTGTGGTGCCCCCCTCCACAGTTTTACACCTTTGTCATATCATCGTAGTGCTTAGGCGAAGCCCTGCGCCGGTAACTTCATCATCACCGTTACCACTGAAGGAAATATGCCCTATAGTCAATAATAAAGTTGTTATTTATATTTCCTTATATCATGATAAATGTATATTATTTGTGCTAGAATTGTATTAACCGGAAACTGTACATGTGTGAATACATAGACAAACAGAGTGTCACTACTATGCCTCTACTTGACTAGCTCGTTAATCAATGATGGTTAAGTTTCCTAGCCATAGACATGAGTTGTCACTTGTTGAAAGGGATCACATCATTAGAGAATTATGTGATTGACATGACCCATTCCGTTAGCTTAGCACAATGATCGTTTAGTTTGTTGTTTTTGCTTTCTTCATGATTTATACATGTTCCTATGACTATGAGATTATGCAACTCCCAAATACCGGAGGAACACTTAGTGTGCTATAAAATGTCACAACATAACTGGGTGATTATAAAGATGCTCTACAGGTGTCTCTGATGGTGTTTGTTGAGTTGGCACAGATCGAGATTAGGATTTGTCACTTCGATTGTCGGAGAGGTATCTGTGGGCCCTCTCGGTAATGCACATCAATATAAGCCATGCAAGCAATGTGACTAATGAGTTAGTTACGGGATGATGCATTATGGAATTAGTAAAGAGACTTGCCGGTAATGAGACTGAACTAGGTATTGAGATACCGACATCGAACCTGGGGCAAGTAACATACCGATGACAAAGGGAACAACCTAAGTTGTTATGTGGTTTGAACGATAAAGATCTTCGTAGAATATGTGGGAACCAATATGAGCATCCAAGTTCCGCTATTGGTTATTGACCGGAGATGAGTCTCGGTCATGTCTACATAGTTCTCGAACCCGTAGGGTCTGCACGCTTAACGTTCGATGATGATTTGTATTATGAGTTATGTGATTTGATGTACCGAAGTTTGTTCGGAGTCCCAGATGAGATCACGGACAAGATGAGACGTCTCGAAATGGTCGAGAGGTAAAGATTCATATATTGGAAGGTTGCATTCGGACATCGGAATGGTTCCGAGTGATTCGGGCATTTTTCCGGAGTACCGGGAGGTTACCGGAACCCCCCGGGGAAAGATATGGGCCATATGGGCCATAGGAGGGAGGCTAACCAGCCCACGAGGGGCTGGTGCGCCCCCCACATTGGAGGAGGCCGAACTGTACTTGGGAAGGGGGCGCCACCCCCCTTTCCTTCTCCTACTCCCTCTCCTTCCCCTTTTGCCCCTCCGGTAGAAGGAAAAAAGGTGGGGCCGAATCCTACTAGGACTGGAGTCCTAGTAGGACTCCCCTCTCCCTGGCGCGCCCCTTGTTGGCCGGCCTCCTCCTCCCATCCTTTATATACGGGGGCAGTGGGGCACCCCAAAGGCACAACAGATAATCTCTTAGCCGTGTGTGGTGCCCCTCCACAGTTTTAAACCTCGGTCATACCGTCGTAGTGCTTAGGTGAAGCCCTGCGCCGGTAACTTGATCAACACTGTCACCACGCCGTCGTGCTGACGGAACTCTCCCTCGGCCTCAACTGGATCAAGAGTACGAGGGACGTCATTGATATGAACATTTGCTGAACACGGAGGTACCATACGTTCGATTCTAGGATCGGTCGGATCGTGAAGACGTACGACTACATCAACCGTGTTGATATAACGCTTCCACTTTCGGTCTACAAGGGTACGTGGACACACTCTCCCGCTCGTTGCTATGCATCACCTAGATGGATCTTGCATGTTCATAGGAAAATTTTGAAATTACTGTGTTCCCCAACAACCACGTCGTCGTGCTGACGGAACTCTCCCTCGGCCTCAGGCTGATCAAGAGTTCGAGGGACGTCACCGAGCTAAACGTGTGCAGATCCTCGAGGTGTCGTGTGTTGGCTACTTGATTGGTTGGATCGCGAAGACGTTCGAATACATCAACCGCGTTACTTAACGCTTCCGCTTTCGGTCTGGACACACTCTCCTCGCTCGTTGCTATGAATCACCTAGATAGACCTTGCGTGTTCGTAGGAATTTTTTTGAAATTACTGGATTCCCCAACAGTGGCATCCGAGCTAGGTCTATGCGTAGATGTTATATGCATGAGTAGAACAAAATGAGTTGTGGGCGATAATAGTCATACTGCTTACTAGCATGTCATACTTTGATTCGGCGGTATTGTTGGATGAAGCGGCCCAGACCGACATTACATGACCTCGTTCACGAGACTGGTTCTACCGCCATGCTTTGCAGACAAGTGGCTAGTGGGTGTCTGTTTCTCCAACTTTAGTTGAATCGAGTGTGACTACGCCCGGTCCGTGCTGAAGGCTAAAACAACACACTTGACGAAAAATTGTTGTGGTTTTGATGCGTAGGTAAGAACGGTTCTTGCTAAGCTCGTAGCAGCCACATAAAACTTGCAACAACAAAGTAGAGGACGTCTAACTTGTTTTTGGAGGGCATGTTGTGATGTGATATGGTCAAGACGTGATGATATATAAATTGTTGTATGAGATGATCATGTTTTGTAAAAGTTATCGGCAACTGGCAGGAGCCTTATGGTTGTTGCTTTATTGTATGAAATGCAATCGCCATGTAATTGCTTTACTTTGTCACTAAGCGGTAGCGATAGTCGTAGAAGCAATGGTTGTTAAGACGACAACGATGCTTCGATGGAGATCAAGCTGTCAAGTCGGTGAGGATGGTGATCATGACGATGCTTTGGAGATGGAGATCAAAGGCACAAGATGATGATGGCCATATCATATCACTTATATTGATTGCATGTGATGTTTATCCTTTATGGATCTTATTTTGCATAGTATGGCGGTAGCATTATAAGATGATCTCTCACTAAATTTCAAGGTATAAGTGTTCTCCCTGAGTATGCACCGTTGCTACAGTTCGTCGTGCCGAGACACCATGTGATGATCGGGTGTGATAAGCTCTACGTTCACATACAATGGGTGCAAGCCAGTTTTGTACACGTAGAATACTCGGGTTAAACTTGAAGAGTCTAGCATATGCAGATATGTCCTCGGAACAGTGAGACCGAAAGGTCGAGCGTGAATCATATAGAAGATATGATCAACATAGTGATGTTAACCATTGAAAACTACTCCATCTCACGTGATGATCGGACATGGTTTAGTTGATTTGGATCATGTGATCACTTAGATGATTAGAGGGATATCTATCTATGTGGGAGTTCTTAAGTAATATGATTAATTGAACTTTAATTTATCATGAGCTTAGTACCTATAGTATTTTGCATGTATATGTTGTGGTAGATCAATGGCCCGTGCTACTGTTCCTTTGACCTTTAATGCATTCCTAGAGAAAGCTAAGTTCAAAGATGATGGTAGCAACTACGCGGACTGGGTCCATAACTTGAGGATTATCCTCATTGCTCCACAGAAGAATTACGTCCTGGAAGCACTGCTAGGTGCAAGACCCGCTGCAGGAGCAACGCCGAATGTTATGAACGCCTGGCAGAGCAAAGCTGATGACTACTCGATAGTTCAGTGTGCCACGCTTTACGGCTTAGAACCGGGACTTCAATGGCGTTTTTGAACATCATGGAGCATATGAGATGTTCCAGGAGTTGAAGTTAATATTTCAAGCAAATGCCCGGATCGAGAGATATGAAGTATCCAATAAGTTCTACAGCCGCAAAATGGAGGAGAATAGTTCTGCCAGTGAACACATACTCAAAATTTCCAGGTACCACAATCACTTGACTCAACTGGGAGTTAATCTTCCGGTTGATAGTGTCATTGACAGAGTTCTTCAATCACTGCCACCAAGCTACAAAAGCTTCATGATGAACTATAATATGCAAGGGATGGATAAAACAATTCCCGAGCTCTTCGTGATGCTAAAGACTGCGGAGGTAGAAATCAAGAAGGAGCATCAAGTGTTGATGGTCAACAAGACCACCAGTTTCAAGAAAAAGGGCAAAGGGAAGCACTACAAAAATACACTTCCGTGATGATATGTGTTGGGCCAATTCCAGTTCTGCCCCTAACTCGAACCCACTACTCAGTTTTGCACCTAATTTTTAGGTATGCTCAGTTTTGCCCCTTGCGCCATTAGTGTCACTTATAGAAATGCCCTTTTGCGCCGTTACCGTCTGGTCAAAGGACTTTGACCACCCAGAAAAAAATAGCAAAAAAAATCAAAAAAATCTGAAATTTTGTGGGATCGAAGATAGTCATGTCCGCAAGGCGCGTGCACATTTGTGTGCCATTCGGACACCCTCGGAGCTCGTGGCAAAGGAAATCATAAATTTTGTACGCATGTGAACAGTAAATTCAAAAAAATAGAAAAAAAAATCAAAAAAAATATGAGATTTTGGGGGACTGAAGATACTTAGGTGCACAAGATGTGTGCACATTTTTGTTGTGTTTGGACATCGTAGGAGCCCGTAGGAGCTCATAGGAGCTAAACTTTGTTTTTTTCTCCGTGAGCTCCTACGATGTCAAAACACAATAAAAATGTGCACACATCTTGTGCACGTAAGTATCTTCAGTCCCACAAAATCTCATATTTTTTTTGATTTTTTTCTATTTTTTTGAATTTACGGTTCACATGCGTACAAAATTTATGATTTCCTTTGCCACGAGCTCCCAGGGTGTCCGAACGGCACACAAATTTGCACGCGCCTTGCGGACATGACTATCTTCGATCCCACAAAATTTCAGATTTTTTTGATTTTTTTTGCTATTTTTTTCTGGGTGGTCAAAGTCCTTTGACCAGACGGTAACGGCGCAAAAGGGCATTTCTATAAGTGACACTAACGGCGCAGGGGCAAAACTGAGCATACCTAAACATTAGGGGCAAAACTGAGTAGTGGGTTCGAGTTAAGGGCATAGATGTAAATGTCCCATATGTGTTTGTCACAGTAGGTCGCGTTTTTGTCATGCATGTACATCCATGACGATTTTATGACATAATCAAGATAGTCATACATGTGCTGTCGTAGAAGTGTTCTATGACATTACCAAAATTATCATCATGGAAGTGTCCACTTCCATGACGATAAATCGCGCGTCACAGAAGTGCTTTTGTCAAGGGTGACCGACACGTGGCATCCACCGTAACAGAACGCCATTAAGCTATCGGGTCTAGTTTTGGATCCGATAAACCGTCAACAGCCCAGACCAATGGGGATTTTCCACGTGTAAAATCATCATTGGCCGGAGGTAGCACGTGTTGCCACACCGTTGGGACATATGTCATCCACTCATTGGACAGGAGGCACCTATGATAGGTCAACACGTGGCATGGCCCAACAATGGCCCATTCCGATGAATAAGGCCGACCCAGTAAAAATTAGCAGGTCGGCCCATATAAGGCCTACTTGTGTCAGGTCCATTTAAGCCCACGGCCCATACGAGATGTGCCAATTCAGCCCGTCAATGGCCCGTTAAAGATTTGACAGCATTGCATCCCATCGTCAGTTCGAGCCCGTTAATAGCCCGCTATATATTTGGGCTCAATATCAGCCTGATGAGATTTCGGCCTGTTAACGGCCCATTCAATGAATGGGCCAATTTCCAGGATGTACATCTTTCAGCCTTTGGCAACCCATTTAAATGTTGGGCTAATTTCCTGGCCGGTGTGTCTTTCAGCCTGTTGACGGCCCATAAATCAGATGGGCCATCTGTAGTCGGACCCGAGTTTCGGCCTTTTAGCCGCTCATTTAAGTGTTGGGCCAATTTCTGGCCCGGTGTCTCTTTCACCCTGTTGACGACCCATAAATCAGTTGGGCCATTTGTAGTCGGACCTAAGTTTTAGCCTTTTAGCGACCCATTTAAGTGTTGGGCCAATTCCCGGCCCTATGTTCCTTTCGGCCTCTTACCGGACCATAAATGAGTTGGGCCATTTGTAGTCGCACCTTAGTTTTGGCCTTTTAACGGCCCATGCCCTTCATGGTCCAATACCAGCCCGGTTTCTCTTTCAGCCTGCTAAAGGACCACAAGACAGTTGGGCCATTTACAATACGACCTAACTTTCGGCCTCTTAGCGGCCCATGCTCTTCATGGTCCAGTACAAGACCGCTGTCTCTTTCGTCCTGCTAAAGGCCTACAGTATAGTTGGGCCATATGTAGCCCAAACTTAGTAACGGCCTGTTAACGGCCCGTGAAATCAATTGGGCCCACCTTTTGCCCGCTTCGATGTCGGCCTGTTAATGACCCGGGAGGTAAGAGGGTCTACCATTAACTTTGGGCCTAGTAATGGCCCATTAACTTAATGGGCCCACTAAAGTTTGTACATGTATTTAGGCCAAATTAGATAATTTGAGCCCATTACGACGAGCAATTACGCACAGGACCAAAACCGATCAAGAAAAGGTATGGCATACAGGGAAAAACGTTGCACATCCAACATATATTATAGGAAATTACATCCATTGGGCAATCAAAGATTGACGCCAGTGCAAATAAATGAGCAGAACCTAACGATCTACAACGTCACAATCTGCAACCTCAGCATGGATGACACCCATAAGCATGTGGGCAAGTTCTTGCTGCTTTGGTTCACTGTCTCTGAAAACCTTAATCAGTTGTTGTGTTGCACGACTCTGCACCTCTGATTCCTCCACCATTTCCATCATTGCTTCAGCCATTAATTGGTTCACAAACATACATTTATTCCGTTGCATTCGAGACAGAGGATACTGAACAGATTCAGATGGCGATTTTGGCAGGCTTGTATTATTGATAGTGGAGAGTGTCTCGACCACTGCATCATAACATAAATTAGGAGGGGAACCAAACATATTAATCATGAGTTATTGCCATATTTTAATCATGAGTTATTGCCATATTACCTGGCCTAGATTTTTTGGAAAGAAACAATGGGGTTGCCTTGCTGTTTTCAGAGTTTGTCTTCTTATCTTCAGCAGCCTGCACCAAATTAACACGCTAGCATTGCTATCATTGGCCAAGTCAGATAATAGGAAAGCAACATTGACACAACGAACATTTGAGCAACTAGCCTACACCAAGTTAACACAATATGGCACAGCTATCATCAGCCAGGTAAGGTAATACGAAAGCAACATTGACACAATGAATGAATGGGCAACCAGAGCAGCACTACAATTCAGTAATGTGCATGATATGAGATAGTACACTCATGCAGCTCAGAATGCAAAACTACCAGGCAATTTTCCTTACAAAAATCAACATTGGCGCCTTTCACATTTTGCTACAAATAATTTTAGATCAGATAAAGGTTAGATTCACGCCGATTAACAAAATACATCCTGATGTAAAAATATAGTGATATACAACCGGTACTTACATGAGCATTGGAGCATAGAGAATTCCCGCAAGATATTTTCCTCGAATACGATCCCAATGGAGGAAGTCTTCTATCGTTTAACCTTATTTTCTAAAAGAGAGATGGGTAAGAAACATGTAGAAAATATGATCAGAATGCTATAAAATTTCATGATGCGAGGATACGCATACGCCTCTTAGAATGGAGTTGACATTCTTTTGCTGGACTGGAGCGGACTAGTTCTTTGGCCACTGGAATATGCTTATTATCAGTGGGAGTTGGGCTTCTCTGTGCTGGAGCAGTATCTATGAAAAATGGAGTTGGTTTATTATCTCCTAGCGTATGGATCTTTTGCAAAGACCTGGTTTGTAACCCTTCAAATTCTAACATAGCCGTCTTCCCCTTGCATGCCTTATATAGAAGAATGGGGCTTCAATTATAAAACATGCTACATCAGAGATGGAATAGGTACTGAAGAATAGAAAGGCATGACATATTGACATGTATTCCCTCCATCCGGAAATAAATGGATGGGTCTAGGCGTATTTCAGTTCTAGATACATCCAGTTTTATCCATTTCTACGATATGTAATCCGGACGGAGGGAGTATGATGTAAGAGCTAGGGATACGACAGGACAACACAGTAAAAAAAAACACTGAAAACCCACTGCAGAACCAAAGTATTCAAACCCACTGATATGAGATAGTACACTCATGCAGCTCAGGATGCAAAACTACCAGGCTGTTATCCTTAAAAAAATCAACATTGTGGCCTTTAATCATACATTTTGCTACAACTAAATTTAGATCAAATAAAGGTTGGATTCACGCCGATTAACAAAATACATGCTGATGTAAAAATATAGTGATATACAACAGGTACTTACATCTGCATTGGAGCACAGAGAATTCCTGCAAGGATCTTTCCTCATAGACGATACCAGTGCGGAAATTCTTCTATCTGTTAAGCTTATTTTCTAAAAGAGAGATGGGTAAGAAACATGTAGAAAATATGATCAGCATGCTATAAAATTTCATGATGCAAGGATAGGCACACGCTTCTTATAATGGAGTTGACATATTTTTGCTGGACTGGAGCGGACTAGTTCTTTGGCCACTGGAATCTGCTTATTATCAATAGGAGTTGGTTTTCTCTATGCTGGAGCAATATCTATAAAAACTGGAGTTGGTTTATTATCTCCTAGCGTTTGGATCTTTTGCAAAGGCCTTGTTTGTAACCCTTTAGATTCTAACATAGTCGTCTTCCCCTTGCATGCCTTGTATATAAGAATGGTGCTTTAATAATAAAACATGCTACAACAGAGAGATGGAATAGGTACTCAAGAATAGAAAGGCATGACATATTGACACGTATTCCCTCCATCCGGAAAAAATGGATGGGTCTAGGCATATTTCAGTTCTATATACATCCTTTTTTATCCATTTCGGCAACATGTAATCCGGACGGAGGGAGTATGGTGTAAGAGCTAGGGATACGACAAGACAACATAGTAAAAAAACACTAGTTGAATGTAAAACTGTATGCTAACAGAAAACGTACAGAAAAAACTAAGGCAACATACACGTGTATGATTGGGAAACTAAGATGGCATTGCAACGGAGCACTATAACATCACATCAATGTAAAAAAACATGGTATGGTAGACAGATGAAGTACATACTGATGAATAACAATGCATAAGATATTCAGAAGCATGATGTGCAAATTAAGCAGATGGCATTGCGATAGAGTAGAATGACAGTGCTTGAATTTGAAAACATGTTATCATGAATGGAATAGGTACTGAAAAACAGGAAGGCATGACATATTTACATGCATGATCAGCATGCTAAGCACATGGCATTGCAACAGAGTAGATACACTCCAGGACATTATATGCATGTTGTACCCACATCACAGGCCAAGTTAGAGCAAGGACCTTGTGGGGTGAAGAGGATTCATCATCTTTCTGCAAGTCTTCGGAAGAACTGCCTTTACATGTTCCCTCATATTGGGCATCATTGACATCAAGTTTATTGGCCTTTACCTTGCTCTGTGAGGTTCTTGTGGATATATCAGTGTGTGCAATTATATCTGACATGCATGGAAGACAACGAGTAGTTAGATTTATGTAATGAGTGCCTATAGGAGACGACATAAATAGTAGGACTGGGGTTAACTAGCAGCAACAGGTCAAACTAAAGGGAGAACACAGATGAAAGCTACAAAATATTTATCGTTTGTACTCGAGATTAACTAGATGGCACACAAAGGTATTAAAGAACAACATATGTAATACTAGAAGTGGTATAATACTATAATCACCAGCCTGTGGGATAGCATTGGCTGATGGATGATAACTATTGAACAGCGTTACCTAAAGAACAAGTATCTTAGCTGAACAATGGAACAACGATAACTCCTGAACAAGACCCGTAAGAGATCAGCATGAATATACAGTGAAATGAGATAATCTATTTTCCATGCTTAGATGAATAACAAAGCCATAAATGTTGCACACAAGTAAGATGAGGGTACAACCTATCTGGCCGCCATCCATAGGTGTGAGCATCATGTGCTGACTTGTCGATGGCCCTGCAGTTGTTGTGGCTGTCCATGTCGGGCACGCGCATTCGATGCAGGGAACTATTGAGTGGGGACTATAGCTCCCTTCTGGTGTATGCTTCCCTTGTTGGAGCAGCTGCGGTGAGTCGGAAGATGGTGTGGCTGAAGATGCAGATAACACATAATGTTAAGAACGACATATCTCTTTGATCTGAAGAAATACACTAAGAGATCAACAACAAGGTATGAGAGTGGTCACACGTCTGTTGACTTAAGACTAAATTGGGGTCACACAATTTTATTTTATTTTGGTACTGTCCAATCCACGCTGGATGGCTTGATGGCCGTCTTGTGCCTCCAGGCTGACACTGTTCGGAATTCCCGGAAGAGCCAGCGACCAACGGCAGAGCAGCCTGCCTCCGCCGTTCGTGGCCCCGGCCAAAATCCCGCTCCCCGCCCCACCGCACTGCTGTGGTTGCGCCATTCCTGGGACAATCCACAAAGGCTCCCCGTCATCCAGATCTGGCAGCGGCAGTAGCTTTAACCCATGCAACTCTAAGATAGCCATCTAAGCGCTGCTTCCATGGCGAACTTGCGGCCCCGCACCCTTACGTTAGACATCAGCCAGCCAACAGCCTAGGAGCTCCGCCACCTCGAGGGGTGTTGCTTCCCATTGGGAATCGATTGGCCCAGAATAAAAATTCAAACAATTGACGCCTAAATAAAGTGATTTGAGATGAGGGCGCGACCTATCTGGCGGCATGGTGAAGTAGGCAGGTCCAGCTGCCGAGTCGGTGAGGCCGGCACAGTTGCGCTGGCGACCGGCGGCAGGGAAACAACGATGTCGCGATGGTCGACGGCTACGGGAAGCAACGCCGGGACTCTGGACGGATCCGAAGTTGGAGCCGCTCCGGTGCCGTGAATAACGGTGGGGGTGAATCGGCTCCAGTACGGTTCTCGCGGCCATCGTTGAGGCAGCTCCAGCAGCATGGTGTAAGAGGCACACAACCCTATGCACGACGGCAAATGGACAGCGTCTCCGGCATTACGGAGGAGGGCGGCTGTGAAATTGGTGCGGTGGGGGCGCCATGGAAGAGGGGCTGAGGTTTCGCGGCTCGGGAGAAGGGAGCTTCCCCGGGAGAAGGTGATTTGGCGTCCACGAGGTATGAATGGGGGGGAATTTGGAGGGGAGTGGAACCATGTCTTACAGACGCATTTGTTTGAAATGTGAGGGGGAGTTACAGTTCTACCCCTTCCTTTAGGCTTCTCGGCTTGGGTCTGTGTACTGAGGGTCGGGGATAGTAGAGTAACTTTGCTTCTCCCCAAATAGTGCGCGGGAGTGATTTCGGGCGAGAAGGGCTTGTTTTGAAATATAGTGGGCGCGAGCGATTTTGGACGAGGAGAGCGTGTTTTGAAATAGTGGGCGCGAGCTATTTCGGGCAAGGAGAGCGTGTTTTCCCGACCATGGTTTATGAATTATTCGGCACATGTCATTTCGGCCGAGGAGAAGGCGCGCTTGGATGAAGTTACGAACCTACCCTCGATGTACAACGGGCCAATTAATGCGTCTCCCACATAGGACGGTAATTTGGCATCTCCCATTTATTTGCTCGGGCGAATTCCACCGAGTAGAGGATGTTTTCGTTCAAAATTTGGGAGAACGAGCATCCACATCTACCTTACCAAGTCGATTCGAATCAAATTTTGAAATATTAGCTTGCCACTTCTTTTTTAGATGGAGAGATGATGCTCGGGAGTAATGTGTTTTTACATGCTCGTTGATTTACTATATGAAAAATAGTTGACCCACTCAAAAACGGGAATCAAACCCAAAATGAAATATCTTGATTCAATGAAATGGCCCGTTCACCAGGTCAAAATAGTGAACTAAATCCAAAATTGAACACCTTAATCGAATAGCATGTTGTACAATATTATAGTACTCCATGAACATGTTGAAAGTCAAATTAATGAACTTGTTTGATATACGCATATATCCGTTCATGTGTGGAGTGCAGACAACATGTTCTCCAATTTAAATATTTGAATGCAAGTTTATATCGAAACATGGTTTATATCAGTCTTTGATGCATAAAACGCGACCTCCCCCTCTCCCAGACTCTCTCTCTCTCTCCCTCTCTCTCTCCCTCTCTCTCTCC
>NC_041383.1:696850327-696853062 GCF_002162155.2 Triticum dicoccoides | reverse complement strand
TGTCGCACGCATCCAACATATACATAGTGTTGGCCCCTCTCGCTTTCGCTCCATCTCTCTCTCTCTTTGTGTGTGTGTGGGGGGGGGTCTTTCTAGTTCGCATGCACATATACTCCATCTATAGGTCTCTCTCGCACACTATGTATGATTCTCTAGTCCAAGCTAGATATCTTGGGTGCACTCATCGTACGCACACAAATTCCTTGGCTCGTTGCCCATAACTCTCTCACGCACCACTCTGTCGTCTCGGAGCTCTTCCCGCTCTCTCTCAAAATCTCCATCTACCTGGGTCACACATACACATGCATATCTCACTCGCACTCGATAGGCCCATCTAAAACTCTATCTCTCTCCCTCATTCTCTCTCCATCTCACACGCACACACACAACCTCATGCCTAGCTAGGCAAGTATGATGGTCTCTCACTCAATTGTAGGCACACACAGTCCCCCCTATATGTATATGACTAGCTAATCTTAGTCTCCATCACAAACATGTGCATGGTCTATCTCGATTTCTCTCGGGGCATCTTTCTATCGCGCACACACCTCCCTCGATCTCCCACCCATATAGTCCCCTCATGATCTCGAGGGGGTCTCTCTATCACAAACACACCCTCTCGCCCTCCACATGCATCCATGTTCTCCATGTGTCCCTCTCGACCTTTGTTCCTTGTTGGCCAGACCTCTATTGGACACGTGTTATAGGGGTGTCTCTCTCCGTTGCTAACAATCACACACTAGCTATCTTCGTGTATCCCTCGCCTCGCTTTTCTATGTGTGGTATGTTCGCCTAAGAAACAAAAAAACACACACTCTCTCTAATTTATCGTTTGTTGTCATTTTCTCTTTCACACACATACTCTTTTTGCACACTTACTCATTCTCCTTCACACACACTTGATCCCTCTCGACTTAGGCACTCTCCTCGGTCCATAGCATATTGATTTATTGAAAAGTCAAACATCACAAAGTTTGACCATGTACGTGGAGAAAAACAATTACAGCTAGAACGGCAAACATATACCATTAGATTCACCATGAGATATAGTTTCGTATGATGTATCTTTGGGATTGAAGATATAAATAACATTTGTGTAAACCTGATCAAAGTTTCCAAAGTTTGAATTTTAAAAAAATTACATGCACTACATTATCGAGCGGATGTAATATCTCTTTCCCCCTCTCAGCTATCTGACGCACCACTCAGCCTTATCGGGACTCCTCAATCTCTCTCAAACTTTATATCTCCCTGGTTCACACATACACATGTCTCACTCGCGCTATACATATAGACCCATCCAACACTCTCCGCCCTTGTTCTCTCTCTATGTGACACCCCCCTAATAAGTACCATAATCCCTCACTCCATCATAGGCGCAAGCACTCCCCCCCTCCTAAGTATGATTATCTCTCACTTGCCATCAGGAACACACGTATTGTCTCCTTCCATCCATACGTCTATCTCGATATCTCTCGGGGTATCTTCTATCGCGCACACACCTTGTCACTCGATCTCCCACCCATGTAGTCCCATCATGATCTCCAGGGGATCTCTCTATGACAAACATACACTCTCTCCTCCCCATGTCTGCATTTTCTCCGTACGTCTCTCTCGACCTCTCTCCCTTGTTTGTCAGAACACTCTTGGCCACGTGCTAGGGGTCTTGCTCTCTCGGTTGCAAACGACCACACACTATCTCCTCACCTTGCTTCCGTTGTCGAAGATGCATGTGTGATATGTTTGCATAAGACACACACGTTGAGTGTTGTCCCTGTCTCTTTCACACACGCACACACACTTTTTTCACTCACTCTTTCTATTTCACTCTCTCTCTCTCTCTCTCTCTAGTTAGGGACTCTCTCACGTCCATAAGCATATGGATGTTTCGAAAAGTCAAACCTAAGAAAAGTTTGACTAGGTATATGTGGAGAAAAACATTTACATCTGTAAAGATCATTAGATTCATCACAACATGTACTTACTTCATACTATCATTTATCTTTGGTATTGTAGATATAAGTAATTTCTTTATAAACTTGGTCATAGTTTCAAAAGTTTGACTTCTAAAAAAATGTTGGAACTACATTATCGAATGGAGGGAGTAGGTCTTTCTCTCTCTCTCTCTCTGCTATCTCTCACGGGCCTCCCCTCTCACATGAACACTCTATACCGACGGATTATACACTCACTGTGTCAGCGTATAGCTCCGTATATTGTTTAGTTGACCGGTCAACCAGTCCTCATGCTGCCTTGTCAGCTCGTGTTCTGTATCTTCGTGTGCTGGCCCATGTGCACTACAAAAAAAGACACATCCGTGACATTTTGGGCCAAACGGAAAAAAATTCTGTCATACATATGACACTTCTATGATGATAATTGTGGCAAAACCCGGTATCATCATAGATGTGGTGGGCTCCTACTTCTATGACAAAAAATTATGACAGAAAATGGGCTTTTCATCCTGGGCGGGCCGGAGACGCAGCTGCATGACATTCTTTGGGCCGTCCATGACGGAAAAAAACCGTGGTAGAAGCGAGGGCAAGGAAAATTTCGGGGAGTTCCCGGTTACGGTGGGAGGTCGGGGGCCGAGCGATGCGCGTTTCTCTCGTACACGTACGCGCGTGTGTGCGAGGCGTTGGCTCTAACTGAACCCGAGCGAGGCGTTGGGCTCTAACTGAACCCGAGCGATTGCACTGCAGGCTACGCGTTATTGAACCCGAGCGATCGATTCC
>NC_041383.1:696844177-696849898 GCF_002162155.2 Triticum dicoccoides | reverse complement strand
GATGAACAGGACCCGTGGCGTTGCCTCTGGATTAACAGGACCCCGTGGTGTGGAGGGCTGGATGAACAAGACGACCCCGTGCAGGGCTGGATGAACAGTAGATGGTGGAGGGGTGGATGAACAGTAGCCCGTGGAGCGGTGGTTGAACAGGAGCCCGTGGAGAAGGGTGGTTGAACAGTAGCCGGTGGAGTAGCGCGCGGTGGAGGCTGGATGAACAGGAGCCCGTGGATGAGCAATCGCAGGTGGAGGCTCGAGGAGGTCGATGGTGGATGAACAGTAGCCCGTGGAGGCTAGAGGAGGTCGACGGTGGAGATGAACAGTATCCCGTGGAGTCCCGTTTTGCGGTACACCACACCCGTCCCGATGAACAGGACCCCGTTTCGACCGTAGCGCTCCAACACAAGTTTGTTTCGTCTGTTTTACGGTATGCCACACCCCTCCCAATCAACAGAACCCCTGTTTTGACCGTAGGAGGTTCGTTTCCTCCATTTTGCGGTACGCCACACCCCTCCCGATCAACATGACCCCCGTTTCGACCGTAGGAGGTCCGTTTCCTCCGTTTTGCGGTACGCCAGACCCCTCCCGATGAACAGGATCCCATTTCGAACGTGGCCAGTCGAACACAAGGTCGTTTCCTCCGTTCTGCGGTATGCCAGACCTAGTTTCCATCGCCTGTTCCGTCCAAGCCCTCCCGATGAACATGACCACGCATTCATTCCGACCCAGCCGGTTAGCTCCCCATGAACACGACGACGATGTTGTTTCTCCATTCCGACCTAGCCAATGTACACGAGCCCTGGCCGTACGTATATATGCGTGAGTAGGCGTTCGAGACCCCGCCCGTATGTACACATACGTGGCCGTATTTTCTTTCTTGCACCCTGGCCGCTGTACGTACGTGTACATGCTACGTGCGCGCCTCTACTACGACATGTGCACGCCTCTACTACGACACGTGCGCGCCTCTACATCCACCAGTATGTATGTACACGTTCGCGACCAGAATGACAACGCTACGTACGCTTTGACCAGGTGGGTCCCGACTGTCAGGCAATTCCTTGCGTGCGAAGATGTAGCTGGTGGGTCCCGGCAGTCAAGGGGGCGAATTATTTTGTTTTTTTTGCCCGGACGCACTTCCTTGCGCGCGAAGGTGTAGCTGGTGGGTCCCAGCAGTCAGCTGGCAAATTGTTTTGTTGTTTTTTTGCCCGGACGCACTTCCTTGCGTGCGAAGGTGTAGCTGGTAGGTCCCAGCAGTCATGGGGGAAACTTTTTTTCAGGAAATACGGTGGCTCGTCCGTTGGGTCCCCGCTGTCACGTGGAGGAATAATTATTTTGCATGTAATAAGGAGGCACTTCCTTGCGGCCTCCATGGACCCAGCTGTCAGCCTCTCCACGTACAGTACTCTTTCGATGGAAGTCGGTCGTTGACCACATTGACCACGCCGCGCCGAGAGCACCAGGGCGGTGGACGACGGCGAGGCCCAGGAAGGGGACGACGCGGAGCTGGGGAAGACGCGGCAGTGGATGCCCACGCGGAGAGGAGTATGACTGTACGAGGGTTTATTTGTTCGTCTGTCGTCCCCGGAGAATAACAACAGGTGTGATTCAGTAGGGGGATGGCTAGGCCAGCGATGGGAGTACGGTGGGGGCGGTGAGGCCTGCGCGGCAGCATAGTCGGCCGCGGGGAGGAGGGAGCAGGCAGTCCCGCCGGCACTTGTTTGAGTGGCTGGAGCAGGAACAGCAGAGATTGAAGAAGCACGACGGCCGTTGGATGGACATCCAACAATCACTGCTTGTGCGTCAACCTTCTTTTTAGGAAAGCCTTAAATATGTGGAAAACATCATACAACCCATCTGCCATTATTTTTAATAATTTACAGCCTATTTGCTAATTCTTAAGTGTTTTTTGGAGCCCATATTCTTTTTGTTAGCATTACAGCCCATATTGTGGCCACGGTTAAAAAATTATACGAAATTTTGCATATTTTGGTGCGGTCCGAACTGTTTTTAATCCCGAAATTTCGACTCACATTCAAACTGATTTTAAAAATAAATGTTTATCAATATAAAACCCAACAAATTCTCCACGCATAAAAATTAATGTAATTTAAAATCTCGAAATAAAAAAAGATATTTGAAACTAATGGCCAGTTTGATGTGTTTTAAAAATGTACAGCCCATTTCTAATTAGTGATGGGACATTTTCTCTGCCAGCCGAATGAAAGCTCTCCTCGTCTTGAAAGATTTGCAGCCCAACAGGCCTGACAAAGTGACTTACTTGGCAAATCACAAAAAAACTGGGTTGTGGCCGTGGACCCAGCTGTCAGCCTCTCCATGTATAGTACTCTTCCGATGGAATGTCATTGACCACATTGACCACGCCGCTCCGAGAGCACCAAGGCGGTGGACGACGGTGAGGCCTAGGAAGGGGACGACGCGGAGCCGGGGAAGACGCGGCAATGGATGCCCACGCGAAGAGGAGTACGACTGTACGAGGGTTTACTGGTTCGTCTGTCGGTGCCGGAGAATAACAGCAGGTGTGGTTCAGTAGAGGGATGGCTAGGCCAGCGATGGGAGTACGGTGGGGCGGTGAGGCCTGCGCGGCAGCACAGCCAGCCGCGGGGAGGAGGGAGCAGGTAGTCCCGCCGGCGCTTGTTTGAGCAGCTGGAGCATGAAAATCAAAGATTGAATAAGCACGACAGCCATTGGATGGACATCCAACAGTAACTGCTCTCGTGTGTTGACTAAGTTGACAGGGTGTTGCGTGTGCGTCAACCTTTTTTTATGAAAGCATACGCGTCAACCTGTAGTAGGAGCACAAGTCAGCCTCAAATCTGTGGAAAACAGCAGACAGCCCATCTGCCATTCTTTCTAATAATGTATAGCCCATTTGCTAACTCTTAAGATTTTTTTGGATCCCATCTTCTTTTTGTTAGCATTACACCCCATATTGTGGCCACAGTTAAAAAGTATACGAAATTTTGCATATTTCGGTGTGGTCAACTGTTTTTAATCCAGAAATATCGATTCACATTCGAACTATTTTGAAAAATAATTTATATAAATATAAAATCCAAATAATTGTCCACGTATAAAAGTCAATGGAATTTAAAATCTTGTAATGAAAAAAATTGAAACTAATTCCCGGTTTGATGTGTTTTAAAAATGTACAGCCCATTTCGACGCGGACCCGCGTGCCACTGATCCCGCAGCCCCTCATCTGCAATTTGAGGGTCTGGGGCAGGTCGAGCTCCATCTCCACAGCAAAGGGAGCGGGGAGGCGAAGACGACGGCGCGGCGGTCGGTGCAGCCTGATGAAGAATTCGCGGGGCTGGTCCTCGACGTGGCCCTCCATCGCGGCAGGCACCGCTTGCGGAAGCACTGCCACCGCTCCGCCCCGTCCTCCTCTGCCTCGACTGCCACGACGGCCTCGACCTGCAAAACATTTTGCTTTCTGCAACGCTCGTACGTGGTTTACACTCCTACGCCCCCTCCCTCTCCCTCTCATAGCCAGCTCCGCTGCCTCGGCCTCGGGAGGGGGGGACACGCTGATGAGCTGCGACCCTCGCCGCCACCGTCGAAGAACCCACGCCTCCTCTTGTCATGGCAAGAGGAAGAAAGAAGCAGAGAAGAAGAAGAAGAAGAAGAAGAAGAAGAAGATGGGTGATGGAAGAATGTGGAGTGCCGCTCCCTTCCCCTCTTTATAAAGAGGGGAAATCAGGGGCTCGGCCACCCCGTTCAACCAATCCTGTCGCCAGGGGCATAGAGAATCCGGACCGACCCACTGCTCCAATCAGCGACGGCCCGGTTTCCCGCTCCCACTACCTGCCACCTGCATGAGGAACACGTGGTAGGCCAGCAGAACCAAGGAGATGGGTGAAGCAACCATCCCCCACCCCATGATTGTGGGACATGGGCGCACTGAAGCCCGCAACCCGAGCCACCCCAGTAAATGAGCCACGCGTCCACGCCTCCCTCTTTTTTATGGGGAAGACGCGAGCCGCCTCTTTATTCCGATGTGACGCATGCATGCGGGAACGGCCCCACGCATGATTCCCACGTCACGCACACCCCTCCACGCTGCACCATGCGCGCAAGACGTGGGGAACCCAGCACGCGAAAAGATTTGCCACGGTAAAAACCGCCCCGCCTGCCCGCGCACCGTTCTGGGCCTAGCCCAATAACGCGTCGCTCTTATGTGTGGCCTAGGCTCGGGGGCTCCTGTCGGTGTAAAAAAAGAGGGGTGCACTTTTGTACCCCTATACTTGTGCACAGGCAGTCAGAGCCATGCCCACGGGCGCACCAAGCAGAGCAAGGGAGGTGAGCCAAGGTAAGACCAGCGCGCGAGTTGGCCAAAGATGATGCCAAGGCCAAAACCATAGGAAGCAGAGGGACAGAGCAGGCTCCCCCGGCAAGACCCTTGCCGGGGCAGCTCGCCCCACACCAACAGAGCGAGTCACCCTCGAGCCCGCAGCCTCTAGCGTAATCTACCACGTTGGGGCAAGGGCTCGGGAGACACCTCCTTGGTGGCATGCAGATCTTCGTCAAGATCATAAACATACAAGACTAGATGAGGACCAAAAGGCGATGACCCTTGGCAAGATTCTGGCCGAGGAGATCCACAAGGCCCCCGGCAGGCGCCTTACCGGGGACGACAGCAAACGCCACGGCAAGGCCCTTGCTGAGAACATCAACAGGGCCACCGCCAGGCCCGCATCAAACAAGATCCCACCGACCGTCCCCAAGCAGCTGCCAGCTCGACCAGATGGGCACGGACCTGCGTGGCGATGATTGGCGTCTACACCAACTCAGCAGGCACCTACGCGGTGGCATGCAGATCTTTGTGAAGGCCCTACCACCGTGCCACCTCAGCTGCCTGCCTGCCTACATGGCATCACCCGCACCGATGGCCAGGGCGCGTGTCGAAGCCAGGCGAGGCGGCAACGGAAGGGACGGGCTCCGTTTCCGCCCCCGATAAACCAAGAGGACACCTAAGCGATGCGTTAAATGCACCTTGTCCTGTAATGCGAGGGATAACCTCGCAACACTGTACCCTTTCCACCTCCTGTGTGCCACTTTGGCGACCCCTTTTCCTATAAAAGGAGGACCAAGGTGACCAGGAGAAGGAATTGGCTTTTTGGAGCTCGTTACACCCCGTAGCTAGCTCAAGAACACAGAATACATCCACCAAAGCAGGACTAGGGTTTTACGCATCCTCGCGGCCCGACCTGGATAAACGAACCACGTGCTCTCTGTTAGATCCGCTCTTCTCTCAACCCCGCACCCCGCCAACCGTAGTAGGGATTCTTGTGATCCCATAGGTGTCGTTTCCACTGACAATATCCTTAAGTACCTGAAAAGGACTAAGGAAATGTTTCTTGTTTATGAAGGTGTTTAGGAACTCGTCATAAAGGGTTACATTGATGCAAGCTTTCACACTGATCCTGATGACTCTAAGTCTCAAACTAGATACGTATATATTCTAAATGGGGGAGAGGTAAGCTGGTGTTCTTCCAAGCAAAGCGTGGTAGCTCATTCTACATGCGAAGCGCAGTACATAGCTGCCCCGGAGGCAGCAAAGGAAACTGTCTGGATGAAGCAGCTCATGACAGATCTTCGAGTTGTGCCTAGTGCACTAGAACCGATGACTCCGTTCTGTGACAACACTGGAGCTCATTATGATGATTCCCCCCCCCCCCACATGCAAAACCTAGTTGCGGT
>NC_041383.1:696835740-696844038 GCF_002162155.2 Triticum dicoccoides | reverse complement strand
TGGTGGCGCGATGTTTTCTCCCTAATGAATATCTATCGTGGGATCACCTCTTGTATTCCTACTACTGGGGATACAATCCTCCTTTGGAAAGATGTTTGGGTTAATGAGAGACCATTGATGGACACCAACGCACACCTATTCTCTTTTGCCACAAATGAAGATATCTCTTTGGCACAATACTACAACAACGATGACCACGTGGACAACTTCCTCCTGCCTCTATCAATGGAAGCCAGAGCTGAGCTTGACAATTTGCAAATGATCATGGAAGGGGTCAACTTGGAAGCCATGGGGACAGATCAATGGGTTTTATGCTGGGGCGATGTTGTTTTTAATCCTTAGAAGTTTTATAACTTCATGTTCAGGAATATATTGGCGCCACAATGCATCACCTCCATTTGGAAAACAGAGTGTATCATGAGACATAAAGTGTTTGCTTGGTTAATGCTGCATGACAGAGTTAATACGAGGGACATGCTTCTTAGAAGACACTTTAACATTGGAGATGATCATAACTACCCAGTGTGTAACATGGAGGTTCTGGAATCAAACACACATTTATTCTATGAGTGTCCATTTTCTACAAAGTGTTGGGAAACTGTGGGCATCCATTGGGACAATCAGCTGGACATGCAGAAAAGATTCGAGAGAGCTAGATCTTGCTAGTAGGGACCTCTTTTCAAAGAGATAACCATACTCACATCCTGGAAAATTTGGAAGCAGCACAACAGAAAGGTGTTTGATGGTCAAGTAGCCACCCACGCTGAGTGGCTAAGAAAGCTCAAGGATGATTTTGTGATCTTGGGTTTCATGATAAACCCTCAAAACTTAACCATTTTAGAAGGTTTCAGCAACTCTTTGGTTGTTTAAACTTCTAATAAGGCTAGCCGAGTGATTCCCTTGTTTTTCTTTTTGGACATGGCCCATTTTGGGCATGTCTTTTATGTAATAGCCATGTAAATCCTGCCCCTCCTGTTAACCATAGGTTAACATTTTAATAAAGGAAAAGCAACAGTAGGAGTCTCTCCTGTTGTTTTCATTGGTTAAAAAAACACTGGAGCCATTGCTCTAGCCAAGGAACCAAGGATTCACAAGAGGACCAGACACATAAAGTGACGCTTCAATTCCATCCATGATTACATCAAGGAGGAAGACATAAACATTTGCAAAGTGCATACGGACCTGAATGTTGCAGATCCGTTGACTAAACCTCTTCCACGGGAAAAGCACGATCAACACCGAAACTCTATGGGTGTTAGATTCATTACCATGTAATGCTAGATTATTGACTCTAGTGCAAGTGGGAGACTGTTGGAAGTATGCCCTATAGGCAATAATAAAGTGGTTATTATTATATTTCCTTGTTCATGGTAATTGTTTATTATCCATGCTATAATTGTATTGACCGGAAACTCAAATACATGTGTGGATACATAGACAACAACATGTCCCTAGTAAGCCACTACCGTACTAGCTCGTTGATCAAAGATGGCTATGGTTTCCTAGCCATGGACATGAGTTATCATTTGATAATGGAATCACATCATTAGGAGAAAGTGTGATGGAAAGAACCCAAACTATGAACGTAGCATATGATCGTATCAAGATTATTGCTATCGTTTTTCTGCATGTCAAGTATATGTTCCTATGACCATGAGATCATGCAACTTACTGACACCGAAGGAGTGCCTTGTGTGTACCAAACGTCGCGACGTAACTAGGTGACTATAAAGGTGGTCTACAGGTATCTCCGAAGGTGTCTGTTGAGTTGGCATTGATCAAGACTGGGATTTCACTAGTACGCGTCAGTGCTATACAAACGGTTTTTAACCCCTTGCCGCGATGGCGCTCGGAACCTTCACCTAGTGAGTGAGGGCGATACGGTGGTCCTTCCCACACAACCCGGAAACCGTCGGTGATAGGGAGCCTTGATGCATACAATTGCCCCTCTATAACCATTTCCTATGTCTCGCATATTTGAAACGCTTCATCCTTGCTACTCGTTTGTGCTCGCATTGCCATCGTAGTCGGAGTTTTGTGGTTTTTACCTAAACCCAGGAAGATTCCGGGGCCCGGCAGATACCAGGCACGGGAGTTTTCTAGGCACGTACCAAACTGGCTCTACCTTTACGATGCCTGGCACATCACAAACAGTTCATGATTATAAACCGTGTATGATAGGTAGACATTCAGACACATTTGATTTTCTCGCACCGTATGTGATAGTGTCTGACATCACACACGCTTTGCAAACAGCAACTGTGTGCATTGTTACACACTTTCCACTCGGTGAACCGTGTCAGATTTGTTGGGGAACGTTGTAGAAAATAAAAAAATTCTACGCTTCACCAAGATCAATCTATGGAGGCATCTAGCAACGAGAGAGAGGATTGCATCTACATACCCTTGTAGATCGTGCGCGGAAGCGTTCAAGAGAACGGGGTTGAGGGAGTCGTACTCGTCGTGATCCAAATCACCGGAGATCCTAGTGCCGAACGGACGGCACCTCCACGTTCAACACACATACGGTTGGGAAGACGTCTCCTCCTTCTTGATCCAGCAAGGGGGAAGGAGAGGTTGATGAAGATCCAGCAGCACGATGGCATGGTGGTGGATGCAGCAGCGATCTCGGTAGGGCTTTGCCAAGCTTCAGCGAGAGGGAGAGGTGGTGCGTGGGGAGAGGAAGGCGCCAGAGACTTGGGTGTGCGCCACAGGTTTAGTCAACACATCTGCTACATTCAGGTCTGTATGTACTTTACAAATATCTATGTCTCCATCTTGAACATTTTCACGAATGGAGTTGAAGCGACGCTTGATGTGCCTGGTCTTCTTGTGAAACCTGGGCTCCTTGGCAAGTGCAATAGCTCCAGTGTTGACAGAGAAGAGTGTGATCGGCCCCGACGCATTGGGTATGACTCCTAGGTCGGTGATGAACTCCTTCACCCAGATTGCTTCATGCGCTGTCTCCGAGGCTGCCATGTACTCCGCTTCACATGTAGATCTCGCCACGACGCTTTGCTTGAAATTGCACCAGCTTACTGCCCCACCATTCAAAATATACACGTATCCGGATTGTGACTTAGATTCATCCATATCTGTGTCGAAGCTAGCGTCGACGTAACCCTTTACGACGAGCTCTTCGTCACCTCCATATATGAGAAGCATATCCTTAGTCCTTTTCAGCGACTTCAAGATATTCTTGACCACTGTCCAGTGTTCCATGCCGGGATTACTTTGGTTCCTTCCTACCAAACTTATGGCAAGGTTTATATCAGGTCTGGTACAGGTCATGGCATACATGATAGTCCCTATGGCTGAGGCATAGGGGACGACACTCATCTTTTCTCTATCTTCTGCCGTGGTCGCACATTGAGCCGAGCTCAATTTCACACCTTGCAACACAGGCAAGAACCCCTTCTTGGACTGATCCATATTGAACTTCTGCAATATCTTATCAAGGTATGTACTCTGTGAAAGACCTATGAGGCGTCTCGATCTATCTCTATAGATCTTGATGCCTAATATGTAAGCAGCTTCTCCAAGGTCCTTCATTGAAAAACACTTATTCAAGTAGGCCTTAATGCTGTCCAAAAGTTCTATATCATTTCCCAACAAAAGTATGTCATCCACATATAATATGAGAAATGCTACAGAGCTCCCACTCACTTTCTTGTAAACGCGGACTTCTCCATAAGTCTTCATAAACCCAAACACTTTGATCATTTCATTAAAGCGAATGTTCCAACTCTGAGATGCTTGCACCAGCCCATAGATGGAGCGCTGGAGCTTGCATACCTTGTTAGCATTCTTAGGATCGACAAAACCTTCTAGCTGCATCATATACAGTTCTTACTTAAGATGGCCGTTAAGGAATGCCATTTTGAAGTCCATTTGCCATATCTCATAATCATAGTATGCGGCAATTGCTAACATGATTTGAATGGACTTCAGCATTGCTACGGGAGAGAATGTCTCATCGTAGTCAATCCCTTTAACTTGTCGATAACCCTTAGCGACAAGCCGAGCTTTATAGATGGTAACATTACCATCCGCGACCGTCTTCTTCTTAAAGATCCATTTGTTTTCTATCGCTCGCCGATCATCGGGCAAGTCTGTCAAAGTCCATACTTTGTTTTCATACATGGATCCTATCTCGGATTGGATGGCTTCAAGCCATTTGTTGATATCTGGGCCCGCCATTGCTTCTTCATAGTTCGAAGGTTCACCGTTGTCTAACAAATGATTTCCAGGATAGGGTTGCCATACCACTCTGGTGTGGAACGTGTCCTCGTGGACCAACGAAGTTCAGTAGTAACTTGATCCGAAGTACCTTGATCATCATCATTAGTTTCCTCTCTTGTTGGTGCAGGCACCACAGGAACATCTTCCTGAGCTGCGCTACTTACTAGTTCAAGAGGTAGTACTTCATCAAGTTCCACTTTCCTCCCACTTACTTCTATCAAGAGAAACTCTTTCTCCAGAAAGGACCCGTTCTTGGCAACAAAGATCTTTCCCTCGGATCTTAAGTAGAAGGTATACCCAATGGTTTCCTTAGGGTATCCTATGAAGACGCATTTTTCCGACTTGCGTTCGAGCTTTTCAGGTTGAAGTGTCTTGACATAAGCATCGCATCCCCAAACTTTTAGAAACGACAGCTTAGGTTTCTTCCCAAACCATAATTCATACGGTGTCGTCTCAAGGGATTTAGATGGTGCCCTATTTAAAGTGAATGTAGCTGTCTCTAGAGCGTATCCCCAAAATGATAGCGGTAAATCGGTAAGTGACATCATAGATCGCACCATATCCAATAGAGTGCGATTACGGCGTTCGGACACACCATTTCACTGTGGTGTTCCAGGCGGCGTGAGTTGTGAAACGATTCCACATTTCCTTAAGTGCGTCCCAAATTCGTGACTTAAATATTCTCCCCCACGATCTGATCGTAAGAACTTTATCTTTCGGTCACGTTGATTCTCTACCTCATTCTGAAATTCCTTGAACTTTTCAAAGGTCTCAGACTTGTGTTTCATCAAGTAGACATACCCATATCTACTCAAGTCATCAGTGAGGATGAGAACATAACGATAGCCTCCGCGAGCCTCGACGCTCATTGGACTGCACACATCAGTATGTATGATTTCCAATAAGTTGGTTGCTCGCTCCATTGTTTCGGAGAATGGAGTCTTGGTCATTTTTCCCATGAGGCATGGTTCGCATGTGTCAAATGATTCATAATCGAGAGACTCTAAAAGTCCATCAGCATGGATCTTCTTCTTGCACTTGACACCAATGTGACCAAGGCGGCAGTGCCACAAGTATGTGGGACTATCGTTATCAACTTTACATCTTTTAGTATTCACACTATGAATATGTGTAACATTATGCTTGAGATTCATTAAGACTAAACCATTCACCAGCGGGGCATGAACATAAAACATATCTCTCATATAAATAGAACAACCATTATTCTCGGATTTAAATGAGTAGCCATCTTGAATTAAACGAGATCCTGATACAATGTTCATGCTCAAAGCTGGCATTAAATAGCAATTATTGAGGTTTAAAACTAATCCCGTAGGTAAATGTAGAGGTAGCGTGCCGACGGCGATCCCATCGACCTTGGAACCATTCACGACGCGCATCATCACCTCGTCCTTCGCTAGTCTCCGCTTATTCCGCAGCTCCTGCTTTGAGTTAGAAATATGAGCAACCGCACCGGTATCAAATACCCAGGAGCTACTATGAGTGCTGGTAAGGTACACATCAATAACATGTATATCACATATACCTTTGGTGTTGCTGGCCTTCTTGTCCGCTAAGTACTTGGGGCAGTTCCGCTTCCAGTGACCACTTCCCTTGCAACAAAAGCACTCAATCTCGGGCTTGGGTCCATTCTTTGACTTCTTCCCGGCAACTGGCTTACCGGGAGCGGCAACTCTCTTGCCGTCCTTCTAGAAGTTCTTCTTACCCTTGCCTTTCTTGAACTTAGTGGTTTTATTCACCATCAACACTTGATGTTCCTTTTTGATCTCTACCTCAGCTGATTTCAGCAATGAATATACCTCAGGAATGGTCTTTTCCATCCCCTGCATATTGAAGTTCATCACAAAGCTCATGTAGCTCGGTGGAAGCGACTGAAGGATTTTGTCAATAACCGCGTCATCCGGGAGATTAACTCCCAGCTGAGTCAATAGTTTGTGCAACCCAGACATTGTGAGTATGTGCTCACTGACAGAACTATTTTCCTCCATCTTACAACTGAAGAACTTGTCAGAGACTTCATATATCTCGACCCGAGCATGAGCTTGGAAAACCATTTTCAGCTCTTCAAACATCTCATATGCTACGTGTTGCTCAAAACGCTTTTGGAGCCCCGGTTATAAGCTGTAAAGCATGCCGCACTGAACGAGGGAGTAATCATCAGCACGAGACTGCCATGCGTTCATAACGTCTTGGTTCTCTGGGATGGCTGCTTCACCTAGCGGTGCTTCTAGGACATAATCTTTCTTGGCAGCTATGAGGATGATCCTCAGGTTCCGAACCCAGTCCGTATAGTTGCTGCCATCATCTTTCAGCTTGGTTTTCTCTAGGAACGCGTTGAAGTTGAGGTGGACATGAGCGTTGGCCATTTGATCTACAAGGCATTTTGCAAAGGTTTTTAGACTAAGTTCATGATAAGTAAGTTCATCTAATCAAATTATTCAATGAACTCCCACTCAGACAGACATCCCTCTAGTCATCTAAGTGAAACATGATCCGAGTCAACTAGGCCGTGTCCGATCATCACGTGAGACGGACTAGTCATCATCGATGAACATCTTCATGTTGATCGTATCTTCTATACGAATCATGCTCGAACTTTTGGTCTTCCGTGTTCCGAGGCCATGTCTGTACATGCTAGGCTCGTCAAGTCAACCTAAGTGTATTGCGCGTGTAAATCTGGCTTACACCGCTTGTATTCAAACGTTAGGATCTATCACACCCGATCATCACGTGGTGCTTCCAAACAACGAACCTTCGCAATGGTGCACAGTTAGGGGAAACACTTTTTTGAAATTATTACGAGGGATCATCTTATTTAAGCTACCGTCGTTCTAAGCAAATAAGATGAAAAACATGATAAACAACACATGCAATCAAATAGTGACATGATATGGCCAATATCATATTGCTCCTTTGATCTCCATCTTTGGGCCGCCATGATCATCTTTGTCACCGGCATGACACCATGATCTCCATCATCATGTCTTCATGAAGTTGTCACGCCAACGACTACTTCTACTTCGATTGCTAATGCGTTTAGCAATAAATTAAAGTAATTTACATGGCGTTATTCAATGACACGCAGGTCATACAAAAAATAAAGACAACTCCTATGGCCCCTGCCGGTTGTCATACTCATCGACATGCAAGTAGTGATTCCTATTAAAACAACATGATCGATCTCATACATAACATATATCATTCATCACATCCTTTTGGCCATATCACATCACAAGGCATATGCTGCAAAAACAAGTTAGACGTCCTCTAATTGTTGTTGCAAGTTTTTACGTGGCTTCTATAGGTTTCTAGCAAGAACGTTTCTTACCTATGTAAAACCACAACGTGATATGCCAATTTCTATTTACCCTTCATAAGGACCCTTTTCATTGAATCCGCTCCAACTAAAGTGGGAGAGACAGACACCCGCTAGCCACCTTATTCAACTAGTGCATGTCAGTCCGTGGAACCTGTCTCACGTAAGCGTACGTGTAAGGCCGGTCCGGGCCGCTTCATCCCATGATGCCGCCGAAGAATGATAAGACTAGTAGTGGCAAGAAAATTTACAACATCCACGCCCACAACAAGTTTGTGTTCTACTCGTGCATAGTAACTACGCATAGACCTAGCTCTGATACCACTGTTGGGGAACGTTGCAGAAAGTAAAAAAATTCTACGCTTCACCAAGATCAATCTATGGAGTCATCTAGCAACGAGAGAGAGGATTGCATCTACATACCCTTGTAGATCCCGTGCAGAAGCGTTCAAGAGAACGTGGTTGAGGGAGTCGTACTCGTCGTGAACCAAATCACCGGAGATCCTAGTGCCGAACGGACGGCACCTCCGCGTTCAACACACGTATGGTTGGGAAGACGTCTCCACCTTCTTGATCCAGCAAGGGGGAAAGAGAGGTTGATGAAGATCCAGCAGCACGACGGCGTGGTGGTGGATGCAGCAGCGATCTCGGCAGGGCTTCGCCAAGCTTCAGCAAGAGGGAGAGGTGGTCCTTGGGGAGAGGGAGGCGCCAGAGACTTG
>NC_041383.1:696819670-696835255 GCF_002162155.2 Triticum dicoccoides | reverse complement strand
CTCCAAGGGGGGGCGGCGGCCAAGAGAGTGGCTTGCCCCCCAAGCCAAGGGGGGCGCCCCCACCCCTAGGGTTTCTTGCCCTAGGCGCAGGGGGAGGCCCTAGGGGGGCGCACCAGCCCACTAGGGGCTGGCTCCGCTCCCCACTTCAGCCCATGGGGCCCTCTGGGATAGGTGGCTCCACCCGGTGGACCCCCGGGACCCTTCCGGTGGTCCCGGTACAATACCGGTGACCCCCGAAACTTTCCCGTTGGCCGAAACTTGACTTCATATATATGAATCTTTACCTCCAGACCATTCCGGAACTCCTCGTGACGTCCGGGATCTCATCCGGGACTCCAAACCACTTTCGGGTTACTGCATACTAATATCTCTTCAACCCTAGCATCACCAAACCTTAAGTGTGTAGACCCTATGGGTTCGGGAGACATGCAGACATGACCGAGACGCCTCTCCGGTCAATAACCAACAACGGGATCTGGATACCCATATTGGCTCCCACATGCTCCTCGATGATCTCATCGGATGAAAAATGATGTCGAGCATTCAATCAATCCCGTATTCAATTCCCTTTGTCAATCGGTACGTTACTTGCCTGAGATTCGATCGTCGGTATCCCAATACCTCGTTTAATATCGTTACCGACAAGTCACATTACTCGTACCGTAAGGCATGATCCCGTGACCAGACACTTGGTCACATTGAGCTTATTATGATGATGCATTACCGAGTGGGCCCAGAGATACCTCTCCGTCATACGGAGTGACAAATCCCAGTCTCGATTCGTGCCAACCCAACAGACACTTTCGGAGATACCCGTAGTGCACCATTATAGTCACTCAGTTACATTGACGTTTGGCACACCCAAAGCACTCTTATGGTATCCGGGAGTTGCACAATCTCATGGTCTAAGGAAATGATACTTGACATTTGGAAAAGCTCTAGCTAAACGAATTACACGATCTTTGTGCTATGCTTAGGATTGGGTCTTGTCCATCACATAATTCTCCTAATGATGTGATCCCTTTATCAATGACATCCAATGTCCATAGTCAGGAAACCATCACTATCTGTTGATCAATGAGCTAGTCAAATAGAGGCTCACTAGGGACGTGTTGTGGTCTATATATTCACACATGCATTACGATTTCCGGATAACACAATTATAGAATGAATAATAGAAAATTATCATGAACAAGGAAATATTATAATAATAATTTTATTATTGCCTCTAGGGCATATTTCCAATAGTCTCCCACTTGCACTAGAGTCAATAATCTAGTTACATTGTGATGAATCGAACACCCATTGCGTTCTGGTGTTGATCATGTTTTGCTCTAGGGAGAGGTTTAGTCAACGGATCTGCTACATTCAGGTCTGTATGTACTTTACAAATATCTATGTCTCCATCTTGAACATTTTCACGAATGGAGTTGAAGCGACGCTTGATGTGCCTGGTCTTCTTGTGAAACCCGGGCTCCTTGGCAAGTGCAATAGCTCCAGTGTTGTCACAGAAGAGTGTGATCGGCCCCGATGCATTGGGTATGACTCCTAGGTCGGTGATGAACTCCTTCACCCAGATTGCTTCATGCGCTGTCTCCGAGGCTGCCATGTACTCCGCTTCACATGTAGATCCCGCCACGACGCTTTGCTTGCAACTGCACCAGTTTACTGCCCCACCATTCAAAATATACACGTATCCGGTTTGTGACTTAGAGTCATCCAGATCTGTGTCGAAGCTAGCATCGATGTAACCCTTTACGACGAGCTCTTCGTCACCTCCATATACCAGAAACATATCCTTAGTCCTTTTCAGGTACTTCAAGATATTCTTGACCATTGTCGAGTGTTCCATGGCAGGATTACTTTGGTACCTTCCTACCAAACTTACGGCAAGGTTTATATCAGGTCTGGTACAGGTCATGGCATACATGATAGACCCTATGGCTGAGGCATAGGGGACGACGCTCATCTTTTCTCGATCTTATGCCGAGGTCGGACATTGAGCCGAGCGCAATTTCACACCTTGCAACACAGGCAAGAACCCCTTCTTGGACTGATCCATATTGAACTTCTTCAATATCTTATCAAGGTATTTACTCTGTGAAAGACCTATGAGGCGTCTTGATCTATCTCTATAGATCTTGATGCCTAATATGTAAGCAGCTTCTCCAAGGTCCTTCCTTGAAAAACACTTACTCAACTAGGCCTTAATGTTGTCCAAAAGTTCTATATCATTTCCCATCAAAAGTATGTCATCCACATATAATATGAGAAATGCTACAGAGCTCCCACTCACTTTCTTGTAAACGCAGACTTCTCCATAAGTCTGCATAAACCCAAACGCTTTGATCATTTCTTTAAAGCGAATGTTCCAACTCCGAGATGCTTGCACCAGCCCATAGATGTAGCGCTGGAGCTTGCATACCTTGTTAGCATTCTTAGGATCGACAAAACCTTCTGGCTGCATCATATACAGTTCTTCCTTAAGATGGCCGTTAAGGAATGCCGTTTTGACGTCCATTTGCCATATCTCATAATCATAGTATGCGCCAATTGCTAACATGATTCGGACGGACTTCAGCTTTGCTACAGGGGAGAATGTCTCATCATAGTCAATCCCTTGAACTTGTCGATAACCCTTAGCGAGAAGTCGAGCTTTATAGATGGTAACATTACCATCCGCGTCCGTCTTCTTCTTAAAGATCCATTTGTTTTCTATCGCTCGCCGATCATCGGGCAAGTCTGTCAAAGTCCATACTTTGTTTTCATACATGGATCCTATCTTGGATTGCATGGCTTCAAGCCATTTGTTGGAATCTGGGCCCGCCATTGCTTCTTCATAGTTCGAAGGTTCACCATTGTCTAACAACATGATTTCCAGGACATGGTTGCCATACCACTCTGGTGTGGAACGTGTCCTCGTGGACCTACGAAGTTCAGTAGTAACTTGATCCAAAGTACCTTGATCATCATCATTAATTTCCTATCTTGTTGGTGCAGGCACCAAAGGAACATCTTCCTGAGCTGCGCTACTTACTGGTTCAAGAGGTAGTACTTCATCAAGTTCCACTTTCCTCCCACTTACTTCTTTCGAGAGAAACTCTTTCTCCAGAATGGACCCGTTCTTGGCAACAAAGATCTTGCCCTCGGATCTTAAGTAGAAGGTATACCCAATGGTCTCCTTAGGGTATCCTATGAAGACGCATTTTTCCGACTTGGGTTCGAGCTTTTTAGGTTGAAGTGTCTTGACATAAGCATCGCATCCCCAAACTTTTAGAAACGACAGCTTAGGTTTCTTCCCAAACCATAATTCATACGGTGTCGTCTCAAGGGATTTAGATGGTGCCCTATTTAAAGTGAATGTAGCTGTCTCTAGAGCGTATCCCCAAAATGATAGCGGTAAATCGGTAAGTGACATCATAGATCGCACCATATCCAATAGAGTGCGATTACGACGTTCGGACACACCATTTTGCTGTGGTGTTCCAGGCGGCGTGAGTTGTGAAACGATTCCACATTTCCTTAAGTGCGTACCAAATTCGTGACTTATATATTCTCCCCCACGATCTGATTGTAAGGAATTTATCTTTCGGTCACGTTGATTCTCTACCTCATTCTGAAATTCCTTGAACTTTTCAAAGGTCTCAGACTTGTGTTTCATCAAGTAGACATACCCATATCTACTCAAGTCATCAGTGAGGGTGAGAACATAATGATAGCCTCCGTGAGCCTCGACGCTCATTGGACCGCACACATCAGTATGTATGATTTCCAATAAGTTGGTTGCTCGCTCCATTGTTCGGGAGAATGGAGTCTTGGTCATTTTTCCCATGAGGCATGGTTCGCATGTGTCAAATGATTCTTAATCGAGAGACTCTAAAAGTCCATCAGCATGGAGCTTCTTCATGCGCTTGACACCAATGTGACCAAGGCGGTAGTGCCACAAGTATGTGGGACTGTCGTTATCAACTTTACATCTTTTGGTATTCACACTATGAATATGTGTAACATTATGCTCGAGATTCATTAAGAATAAACCATTCACCAGCGGGGCATGAACATAAAACATATCTCTCATATAAATAGAACAACCATTATTCTCGGATTTAAATGAGTAGCCATCTCGAATTAAACGAGATCCTGATACAAAGTTCGTGCTCAAAGCTAGCACTAAATAACAATTATTGAGGTTTAAAACTAATCCCATAGGTAAATGTAGAGGTAGCGTGCCGACAGCGATCACATCGACCTTGGAACCATTCCCGACGTGCATCGTCACCTCGTCCTTCGCCAGTCTCCGCTTATTCCGCAGCTCCTGCTTTGAGTTACAAATCTGAGCAACCGCACCGGTATCAAATACCCAGGAGCTACTACGAGTGCTGGTAAGGTACACATCAATAACATGTATATCACATATACCTTTGGTGTTGCTGGCCTTCTTGTCCGCTAAGTACTTGGGGCAGTTCCGCTTCCAATGACCACTTCCCTTGCAATAAAAGCACTCAGTCTCAGGCTTGGGTCCATTCTTTGACTTCTTCCCGGCAACTGGCTTACCGGGCGCGGAAACTCCCTTGCCGTCCTTTTTGAAGTTCTTCTTACCCTTGCCTTTCTTGAACTTAGTAGTTTTATTCACCATCAACAATTGATGTTCCTTTTTGATCTCTACCTCCGCTGATTTCAGCATTGAATATACCTCATGAATGGTCTTTTCCATCCCCTGCATATTGAAGTTCATCTAAAGCTCTTGTAGCTCAGTGGAAGCGACTGACGGATTCTGTCAATAACCGCGTCATCCGGGAGATTAACTCCCAGCTGAGTCAAGCGGTTGTCCAACCCAGACATTGTGAGTATGTGCTCACTGACAGAACTATTTTCCTCCATCTCACAACTGAAGAACTTGTCGGAGACTTCATATCTCTCGACCCGAGCATGAGCTTGGAAAACCATTTTCAGCTCTTCGAAAATCTCATATGCTCCGTGTTGCTCAAAACGCTTTTGGAGCCCCGGTTCTAAGCTGTAAAGCATGCCGCACTGAACGAGGGAGTAATCATCAGCACAAGACTGCCAAGCGTTCATAACGTCTTGGTTCTCTGGGATGGGTGCTTCACCTAGCGGTGCTTCTAGGACATAATCTTTCTTGGCAGCTATGAGGATGATCCTCAGGTTCCGGACCCAGTCCGTATAGTTGCTGCCATCATCTTTCAGCTTGGCTTTCTCTAGGAACGCGTTGAAGTTGAGGTGGACATGAGCGTTGGCTATTTGATCTACAAGACATTTTGCAAAGGTTTTTAGACTAAGTTCATGATAATTAAGTTCATCTAATAAATTATTCAATGAACTCCCACTCAGACAGACATCCCTCTAGTCATCTAAGTGAAACATGATCCGAGTCAACTAGGCCGTGTCCGATCATCACGTGAGACGGACTAGTCATCATCGGTGAACATCTTCATGTTGATCGTATCTTCTATATGAATCATGCTCGACCTTTCGGTCTTCCGTGTTCCGAGGCCATGTCTGTACATGCTAGGCTCGTCAAGTCAACCTAAGTGTATTGCGTGTGTAAATCTGGCTTACACCCGTTGTATTCGAACGTTAGGATCTATCACACCCGATCATCACGTGGTGCTTCCAAACAATGAACATTCGCAACGGTGCACAGTTAGGGGAAACACTTTCTTGAAATTATTACGAGGGATTATCTTATTTAAGCTACCGTCGTTCTAAGCAAATAAGATGAAAAACATGATAAACATCACATGCAATCAAATAGTGACATGATATGGCCAATATCATATTGCTCCTTTGATCTCCATCTTTGGGCCGCCATGATCATCTTCGTCACCAGCATGACACCATGATCTCTATTATCATGATCTCCATTATCGTGTCTTCATGAAGTTGTGATGCCAACTTCTATGGCTAACGCGTTTAGCAATAAAGTAAAGTAATTTATGTGGCATTATTCAATGACACGCAGGTCATACAAAAAATAAAGACAACTCCTATGGCTCTTGCCCGTTGTCATACTCCTCGACATGCAAGTCATTATTCCTATTACAAGAACATGATCGATCTCATACATCACATATATCATTCATCACATCCTTTTGGCCATATCACATCACAAGGCATATGCTGCAAAAACAAGTTAGACGTCCCCTAATTGTTGTTGCAAGTTTTTACGTGGCTTCTATAGGTTTCTAGCAAGAACGTTTCTTACCTACGTAAAACCACACGTGATATGCCAATTTCTATTTACCCTTCATAAGGACCCTTTTCATCGAAACCGCTCCAACTAAAGTGGGAGAGACAGACACCCGCTAGCCACCTTATGCAACTAGTGCATGTCAGTCCGTGGAACCTGTCTCACGTAAGCGTACGTGTAAGGTCGGTTCGGGCCGCTTCATCCCACGATGCCACCGAAGCAATATAGGACTAGTAGTGGCAAGAAAATTGACAACATCCACGCCCACAACAAGTTTGTGTTCTACTCGTGCATAGCAACTACGCATAGACCTAGCTCTGATACCACTGTTGGGGAACGTTGCAGAAAATAAAAAATTTCTACGCTTCACCAAGATAAATTTATGGAGTTATCTAGCAACGAGAGAGAGGATTGTATCTACATACCCTTGTAGATTGTCCGCGGATGCGTTCAAGAGAACGGGGTTGAGGGAGTCGTACTCGTCGTGATCCAAGTCACCGGAGATCCTAGTGCCGAACGGACGGCACCTCCGCGTTCAACACACGTACAGTTGGGAAGACGTCTCCTCCTTCTTGATCCAGCAAGGGGGAAGGAGAGGTTGATGAAGATCTAGCAGCACGACGGCGTGGTGGTTGATGCAGCAGCGATCTCGGCAGGGCTTCGCCAAGCTTCAGCGAGAGGGAGAGGTGGTGCGTGGGGGGAGGAAGGTGCCAGAGACTTGGGTGTGCGGCTGCCCTCCCTCCCCCCTCTTTATATAGGCCCCCTGGGGGCGTCGGCCCTAGGAGATGAGATCTCCAAGGGGGGCGGCGGCCAAGAGGGTGGCTTGCCCCCCAAGCCAAGGGGGACGCTCCCACCCCTAGGGTTTCCTGGCCTAGGCGCTGGGGGAGGCCCTAGGGGGGCGCACCAGCCCACCAGAGGCTGGTTCCCCTCCCCACTTGAGCCCATGGGGCCCTCCAGGATAGGTGGCCCCACCTGGTGGACCCCCGGGACCCTTCCGGTGGTCCCGGTACAATAGCAGTGACCCCAGAAACTTCCCCGATGGCCAAAACTTGACTTCCTATATATGAATCTTTACCTCTGGACCATTCCGGAACTCCTCGTGACGTCCGGGATCTCATCCGGGATTCCGAACCACTTTCGAGTTACTGCATACTAATATCTCTTCAACCCTAGTGTCACTGAACCTTAAGTGTGTAGACCCTACGGGTTCGGGAGACATGCAGACATGACTGAGACGCCTCTCCAGTCAATAACCAACAGCAGGATCTGGATACCCATGTTGGCTCCCACATGCTCCTCAATGATCTCATCGGATGAACCACGATGTCGATGATTCAATCAATCATGTATTCAATTCCCTTTGTCAATCGGTACGTTACTTACCCGAGATTCGATCGTCGGTATCCCAATACCTCGTTTAATCTCATTACCGGCAAGTCACTTTACTTGTACCGTAATGCATGATCCCGTGACCAGATACTTGGTCACATTGAGCTCATTATGATGATGCATTACCGAGTGGGCCCAGAGATACCTCTCCGTCATATGGAGTGACAAATCCCAGTCTATATATTTTCGGAGATACCCGTAGTGCACCTTTATAGTCACCCAGTTATGTTGTGACGTTTGGCACACCCAAAGCACTCCTACGGTATCCGGGAGTTGCACAATCTCATGGTCTAAGGAAATGATACTTGACATTTGGAAAAGCTCTAGCTAAACGAATTACACGATCTTTGTGCTATGCTTAGGATTGGGTCTTGTCCATCACATCATTCTCCTAATGATGTGATCCCGTTATCAATGACATCCAATGTCCATAGTCAGGAAACCATGACTATCTGTTGATCAACGAGCTAGTCAACTAGAGGCTCACTAGGGAAGTGTTGTGGTCTATATATTCACACATGCATTACGATTTCCGGATGACACAATTATAGCATGAATAATAGACAATTATCATGAACAAGGAAATATAATAATAATCATTTTATTATTGCCTCCAGGGCATATTTCCAACAGGATTATGATGTATATCGCACAAGATGTGCTTTATTAACCGTGTGTGCCGTAATGACCCGCACACCATAATTTCGCCATAATTTAATTGCTGCTGTGTAAAATTGTACCTAATTTAAACATGAAAGTAGGCTATAGCTTTATTCATATCCATCATGTCAAACAACCAATGCATTATTCCATTCACAGGTACATATGTTTAAGAATTACATAAGTACCAAATAAAGAATGATGAACTAGGGTTCTATACTTGTACGATTACAGATGGTAAAGAAAGAGGCGACAGACATTCTGGTTGTTGAACAAGGTGAAGCGGAATGGCCCTATTATGCTCTCCTGGATGCAGAAGGCGCGCATGACTCTAGTCCAACCCCTTGTGATGGCCGACCGCCAATCATGTAGTTTGAGAGGTAATCTTGAGTAAACTGCTTCAGGATCCACTACAAAGGAAGAAAGATTCAGACATTGTCATCTAACACAACTTATTACTGGTAGTAAAAAAGAAGGCTATAGGGTTCTTACTTAACAGCCTGTAGTTCACTGTAGTCTTGCATAAAGTGTAAACATATAGTTTGATTGACATCTTTGGACCCATTTTAATAACAATCTTTATCAGTTTCCTCACTTGATGCTGGTTCATGAATATCTCATTGCCCCATACGCAGAAAGGGTCGAAGTGTGGATCTTTGGCAATGACATGTGTACCTACAAGCACCAAGTTAATATTAGAAGCTAAACAACAATTGCAAAATGATGCAGTACAACACTCCCTCCATCCACTTATATAAGATTTTATACACGTATATCTAGACATCATCAGAACATTATTGTAACATGAACATTGAGGTAACACTCTTCCTTGTTGCTATGTAGCCTGGGATGCATATTTAGTCATTCAGTACAATGGATGTTGCTATGTAGCCTCAGATATATTAATTCGATAACCTATACTAATTTGTTACTCACGGGAAATTCCCACATTAATTAGAAAATTACGGCCGCTGATTAGGTGGGACCGAGTTATTACGGTGTAGATTAATCTATGTAGTCCTCTCAGTTTGAAACGCGTGAAAAAAAGAGAACTAGAAGGCCCACATTGTTCGCACGTAAGTTTTTCACGTACAATTTGGAAATAGTAGGCAAAATAACAAAACAAAACAGATACAATTCTAAATTTCCTCTCTCTTTTTCCTATAAAAAAATCCATATCTTTTGTTTAGCAGTTCTATCTCCTCACAGCCTATCTTCCCATCGAAGCCATGATGCCGCTCCTTCAATGTACGCGGAGGCCTTCATTCTCTCTTGGCTGATGTGTGCGATTTGATTCAGTTGTCCCCGTTTGCCTCATCAGAAGCAGTACCTAGGGTTTCGTCCTTATTCTTATTCCGCTGCCGGTAACTAGACGCTCCTTTGGCCAGCCATACGAAATCAAGAATGAATTGGCATGGATCAATCTTGAGGCATGTATGTACTTTGATCGAGGAATCAGAAGGTTTCTTTTGCCTTGGGCCAGCGACTTCAAGTTACTGGGATGGATCAAGCAAGTTCCGCATGAATCTGGTGTGCTACTTTCAACATCTAGATCAGGTTGGTTTTCTGATAATATATTAGTTCACAGTCCTATCTCCCCGCGACCTGTCTTCCCATCGAAGCCATCAATGTACGTTGAGGCCTTCTGTCTCTCTCAGTTAATGCGAGTGGTTTGATTCAGTTGTCTCCTTTGCCTCCCCTGGAGCAGTACCTAGAATTTTGGTCCTCGGTCATTATTCTGCTACAAGTAACTTGTAACGCCCCAAGACCGGAGCTTCAGAAGACTTCCAGCTACTCCGAGTTTCGTCGTGTGATTTGTTTTGTTCATTGCGTCATTTGCATTGCATCATGTCATCATGCCATCATCTCATAAATCTTTTGCATCTCAACTAAATAAATCGTATGGATCTTCGATCCATTTAAATCGAGGGAAGGATGACTTCTCTTTATAACATACCCTCCCGATATTTAAGGAGCTATATTAAACCATTCCATTGGCTTGGAATCACCCACAAACACATATGCACCGTTCTTCAAATTTCCTTTTATCCAACTCAACTTCTTTTCTTCCTTTGGGGCCTTTTAGTAAAATTGAGTTGCAATTTTACTTTACCCATAAATGTCCCAAATCTGCCCATAAATCACATATATTGTGTAGGGTCACCTCCTATAATCTCAGCCCATTTAGAGTCCTTTCGAGTGGGTTTCAAAATTCAAACATGTTGCATTAAATTCAACATGTGCAAATCTATTGTTCTCCAAAAATCCTCTTGCCATTTTATTTAAATTCCTCATATTTTTATGAGTCCGTGAAAACTATCCCCATGCCCAGATTCCACCCCTACCTTCTCTTTCTCTTCTTTCTCTTTTCTGTTTTTTTGTAAATGGAAAAGAATAGGAGGGAGAGAAGAGAAGCCCAGCCGGCCTCTTGGGCATGTCTAACCAGGCCGGCCCACTAAATCCCAGCATCCCAGTCGCCCCACCCTTCCTAACCCTAGCCCGACCTCTCCCTCCATCCTCCTCCGCCGCCACTCGCTCGCACTCGCTCGCATCGAGCTCCCTGCGCCCGATCCACCTCGCCCTTCTTTCTCCCTCACGCGACCAGCGCCACGCCCTCGCCCCGTCCCCTCGGCCTCCTCCTCATCGCCTGCATCCGCCGCCCAGCCTCCGCAACACCACCGGGACGGCCAACTCCGGCGGCCCTCCGTCCCCTGCGGTCGTCTCCCTCCTCGCCGTCGTCCATGGTCACCACCACCTCCGTCGCCTGCGCCTGTGCGCCTCCTCCTCGCCAAGGCCCCGTCGCCCGAGCGCTCGAGGAGAGGAGCTCCTCGAGCACCCGTCCCGCAGGAGGCCGCCGCCGCCTTGTACACCCGCAGGAGCGCCAACGCCACCAGAGTCGTGCTCGTCGCGACCTCGCTTCCCTGCCTCCGGCGACCGTCGCCGCACCGTGCACCCCGGCAATCCTCCTGCTCCACCGGCCTGGTCCGCCTCGTCGCCGTCCTCCCAGCGCTGCCTCGAGCTCGTCACCGCTTTGCTTCGCCTCCTGGCATACAACAGCAGCGTACACTTCGTTCCTCGTTGGCCTTCGACCCCTGCTCGACGCCAAGACCGCTACTCCATGTCCCCGTGGACACCAAGTTCTTTTCGGAGACCTCTCCAAGACCAGGATACACCAAGACCGTTCGTGGATTTCGTCAAGTTCGAGCACCGCTAAACGAGGGTTTTTGCCTTGCTCATTTTGGATGCGCCAAGTTCCTGTTCGAAAGTACGTCTACATGGACAAGTACCGTGGCACCGAAGACTTTTGTTGCATCAAGTCCCTCTCCGAAAATTGTTGGACTACCATCCCTTGCATCGCACCAAGTACCACGACATCGTCGGCCCTACAAGTTCAACTATGGTTGCCGTGTACGACTACCGTCGACCCTCGAAGACCCCGTGGACCCCGAATCATCTACGGGACATGAACAACTACTACCACTACCGTCGCCGTGAACCACTACTTCCACTACGGCATGTGTACGACTACTTCCCACGACGACACGTGAACAACTACTTCCTCTATGACCGCTACGAGAACGTATACTTCCTCTACACCGTACCGAACTCGTTCTACCCGAGAACGCACGCTTTGAAGGTATAACCCGAGACGACCGCGATGAGATGCCCTTGCATGTATGAGATGTACCATATGTTTGCACCGTGCACGTTCCTCGTTTGCCATGCCGCCGTCCCGTGGGAACCCGGAATCCGGGATCACCCCACCATCTTGCATGACTCGCTCACGTCACGCCTCCTTTTGCACCGGTATCTTCGTGAGCTACCGGAACCGATATGTTGCCGTGGCATCATTTTCGGATATGCTGCCGTGGCACCATTTTTGTTTCGCCGCCGTGGCACCCTTTTCGTTCCGCCATGGTGAACAAATGCTTCTTAATGCTCTTGTTAACATTTTCATAAAAATTGCATAAAACTTGCATATGTCATCCGCATCATGATAACAACAATTAAAATGTTTAAACTTGTTGTTGCATTAAATTGCTAAATGCATATGGGGATTTACCGGATTTGTTGTTTTTATATCCGGCCCCATTTAAATTGTTTAGATGGTGTAGTTTATTTATGCTTCACCTCTCGCCATGTTAACCAACATTTAATCTTGTCTTGTTCATAACCGAGAGAGAACTAAATAATTAATGTGGTGTTTCGTCAATATGCAACTCGTTGCATATTGGGCTCCATTTAACTTGTAGTTTTGTTTGTGCATATTGCCATGCCATGCCTCATTAAACCGGACATGCATCATACTTGATTGTGCTTCATGCCATGTTTATGTGATGGTTGTTTACTATGTTGGTTGTTTCTTTCCGGGTTGCTTCTCTCGTTAGCTTCGGTTTCGTTCCGGAGTTGTGAGGATCCGTTCGACTTCGTCCGTTTGTCTTCTTCTTAGACTCGTTCTTCTTCCTTGAGGGATATCAGGCAAGATGATCATACCCTCGAAATCACTACTATCTTTGCTATGCTAGTTTGCTCGCTCTTTTGCTATGCCAATGCTACGATGCCTACCATTTGCTTGTCAGCCTCCCAAATTGCCATGAACCTCTAACCTTTGACACCATTCCTAGCAAACCGTTGTTTGGCTATGTTACCGCTTTGCTCAGCCCCTCTTATAGCGTTGCTAGCTGCAGGTGAAGTTGAAGATTGCTCCATGGTGGACAGGGTTTATGTTGGGATATCACAATATCTCTTATATTATTAATGCATCTATATATTTGGTAAAGGGTGGAAGGCTCAGCCTTATGCCTGGTGTTTTGTTCCACTCTTGCCGCCCTAGTTTCCGTCATATCGGTGTTATGTTCCCGGATTTTGCGTTCCTTACACGGTTGGGCTATAATGGGAACCCCTTGACAGTTCACCTTAAGTAAAGCTTCTCCAGCAATGCCCAACATTGGTTTTACCATTTGCACTAACAACCTACCACCTTCCCTTGGGTTCTGCAGACTCAAGGGTCATCTTTATTTTAACCCCCCCGGGCCAGTGCTCCTCTGAGTGTTGGTCCGAACCGAGCTGCCTGCGGGGCCACCTCGGGGAAACTTGAGGGTTGGTTTTACTCGTAGCTAGACTCATCTGAGTGTGCCCTGAGAAAGAGATATGTGCAGCTCCTATCGGGATTTGTCGGCACATTCGGGCGGTGTTGCTGGTTTAGTTTTACCCTGTCGAAATGTCTTGTTGTACCGGGATACCGAGTCTGATCGGAGTGTCTTGGGTGGAGGTCTATTCCTCCGTTGACCGTGAGAGCTTGTCATGGGCTAAGTTGGGACACCCCTGCAGGGTTATAAATTTTTGAGAGCCGTGCCCGCGGTTATGTGGCAGATGGGAATTTGTTAACGTCCGGCTGTAGAAGACCTGAAGTTGACCTTAATTAAAATACATCAACCGTGTGTGTAACCGTGATGGTCTATTTCCGGCGGAGTCCGGGAAGTGAACACGGTGTTGGAGTTATGCTTGACGTAGGTTGCTATAGGATCACTTCTTGATCATACTTTTATCGACCGTGCTTTGCCTTCTCTTCTCGCTCTCTTTTGCGATTGTAGCCACCCCATATATGCTAGTCGCTTGCTGCAGCTCCACCTCATTACTCCATCCTTCCTATAAGCTTAAATAGTCTTGATCTCGCGGGTGCGAGATTGCTGAGTCCCCGTGGCTCACCAGATACTTCCAAAACCAGTTTGCAGGTGCCTATGTTACCGAGCAGGTGACGCAACCAAGCTCAAGGAGGAGCTCGATGAAGATCTTGCCCTTTGTTTTGTTTCGTTCTAGTTGATCAGTAGTGGAGCCCAGTTGGGGTCGATCGGGGGACCTTTGTCGCATTTGGGGTTCTTCTTTTATTTTGGTTCCGTAGTCGGACCTTGATTGTATCTGAATGATGTAATGCTTTATTCATGTAATTGTGTGAAGTGGCGATTGTATGCCAACTATGTATCTCTTTCCTTTATGTATTACATGGGTTGTGTGAAGATTACCTCACTTGCGACATTGCTTTCAATGCGGTTATGCCTCTAAGTCGTGCTTCGACACGTGGGAGATATAGCCGCATCGAGGGCGTGACAAGTTGGTAATCAGAGCCTTCCCCGACCTTAGGAGCCCCACTGCTTGATCGTTTTTAGCGGCCGAGTTGTGTCTAGAAAAATGTTTTGAGTCATTTAGGATTATATATATCGGAGAGTTAGGAATTCTTTTTACTCCCCAGTCTCTTCATCGCTCTGGTAAGGCATCCTGACGTAGAGTTTTGACTCTTCTCTTCTCAACTTTCACTAAATTTTTTTTAGGATCACGCGGGTATCTTAGAATCGTTCCGATGGTTTTATGATGACAACATTGTCTTGGTGCCTCCCGTCAGCAGGGGTTTAGTGGAGGTGTCCCGGGGAGTTGAGCTCTGAGGTGTTGTCGTCATAATTTTATCGTTGCAGTTCTGGAATACCCGAGTTTAGTACGCCGACATCGAAAATCTCTTTTATGCAGTTGTTGGTGAGATAACCCCGCTAACCCAGTACTGAGGTGAGTACGGGAGTATTGCCATGACTTGTATAACGGATGCTTTTCGAAGGTTGAGGCACACGATTTCCGAAGGTTTCTTGGTTATGTGTTGACGGATGGATACAGCTGGATGTAGGAATTGTTAGTTTGGGTGAGATATATTGCTTCCCCTGTATCCCCAACACCAGATTGCATAACCAGAAAGTTTCGGGAGTTTATAGGTGGGAATTCAAGAAGTTCCTAGAATATCTTTCCGACAAATGCATGATATGGGATTGGGTAAATCTCTATCATATGTATTTGTTCCGGCTTATTCTGCAAGCCAAATCCTTTGTTTTGTTTTATTTGTGGTATTCGAGTTGCTTCGAAGTCAAATGTTGAATCCATACCTTCTCCTAAACAGTGCTCTCATATTGCTATGTGAATATTAATCCTTTTTGATCATCGAGATTGTCATGTCAATTCTTTTCCAACCGGTGCGCTTCTCTTCAAGATGATCCCATCATTCTCCCCATCCGCAAGATAAATTCTAAGTTTTCTCAACGGTGTTTGTTTCGTTCATCCCAAGTTGTCTTTGTTTTCCCCACCCTCCCCCCCCTTTTTCTTCAAGGACTTAGATTTCTTAACCAAGTATCCTTTTATTTTTGTGAAGTTTCTCCATTCTTTTCCGTCAATGTTCTTACCCGGTGGTTCTCAAGAAGATGTTCTACTAGTTCGTCATTCCTCATTCCTTTCTCTTCTCCGGTGGATTCAAGTCAAGTTTTGTTGATCATACCTTTTTCCTCATTTCA
>NC_041383.1:696750612-696819547 GCF_002162155.2 Triticum dicoccoides | reverse complement strand
TCTTTACCAAGTATCCTTTTATTTTTGTGAAGTTTCTCCATTCTTTTCCGTCAATGTTCTTACCCGGTGGTTCTCAAGAAGATGTTCTACTAGTTCGTCATTCCTCATTCCTTTCTCTTCTCCGGTGGATTCAAGTCAAGTTTTGTTGATCATACCTTTTTCCTCATTTCAATGTCTTCTCATACCGGTGCACCTCATTATCATTCTACTTCTCGCTATTTGTTATTCCGGAGTGCTCAAGATATCTCGAAGATTCGTGTTTCCACTCTGCATTCGTTCAAGCTCTTTCGAGATTGGTATCTCATTCAAGTCATTTAATTCAACCGGTGCAACATCTCTTTTAAATCTTTTCAACGGTGTTTTCTTTTGAGTGGGCCCTAACCCACAGGTCTTTTCCCAGGATCTTACCTGACTCTTCTATTTTCCCAGAGCTATCCTAAATTCTTCTCCAAGTTTGACGTAAGAATGAGTTATCATCAATCAAATGCTTTTCTCCAAGATCTTTCAAATTCTTTTCATAGTTGGCTCAACCTCTTCGCTTTTGGTTCTTCCGGTGTGCCTCAATAATTCTTGGTGGTATTTCTCGTTGTCATTCTCATCATTTGAAGACCGAAGAATAGTTTCTCTTTAATCTTGCTCTATTCTCTTCAAGATTCATGGTGCTAGCTTGTTGCCATCCTCTCATAATTGTTTTCGATTGTGAGAATCTTTTTCACCCATCCGGAGCATTTTAGGAGTCTTTTCAGTTTCATTCTTTGAAGCCCATCATCTCAGTATTATTCATTCAAGCTTTCAGCTCTCGTTCTCCAAATCATACCGGTGCATCATTCAATTATTCTCTAATTAGCTCGTGATCTATTCGTTCATTTGTATTTAAATCCCCTCAAGTATCTTCATTCGTTTTGCAATTCTTCCCGGTGATTTGTGCATTTGCTACGTTCAATTTCAATTCTTACGGTGGTTCGTTCAAGAGTTCTCTTTCTTTGTTACCATATCAATTCATTCGTTCTTTCCAAATCCTACCGGTGGTTCGTTGAAGACCTTCTCAAGTTTACGCCATATCTCTCTTAATCCTTTCTACGGGAATAAGTAGTATGCCAAATCCGTTGCTTGTCATCAATTTAAATTGGTGAAGGATATGCATAACATAATTCTTATTCTTGTTTCATCCAAGTGATTAATTGTTTATTCCGGAGGCACTTAAAATTCTCGGTTTCATTTGTTTCATCTTCTCTTTTTCCCGGAGTTCCTACCTCTCGTAATTATATCACCACGGAGGTTCATCTAAATCATTACAAGGTTTCACCTTGTGTTTGCAACTTCTCTTTCTTCTCGTTATCCTTTTGTTACCGGAGTTCTTCATGGAGACTCTATATGGTGGTTCGCTAAAGATTTAACTCATTCTCAAAGTGTTCTTCAAGATTGTTCTTGGAAAAGCTCAAGTATTCTTCATCTTGCATTCCAAAGTGCAATTCTTTCTACTTTATCTTCTGAGGTGGTGTTAGGTCATTCTTGATAATTTCCCTTTCGTGTTTCATGATTCACAAGTTTTCAAGAGTGACATATTTAAATCCATCATTTTCTCTTTGTTCAAGAGATCTTTTCATCCGTCAATCTCTTCATTGGAGTTAACTTGGTATAGATTTCACCTAAAGCCTTCCCTAAGGAATGTTGCTATTTTGGTGCTTATTAATGATCCAAGTTATCTCTTTATCATCTTGGTGGAAGAAGTTTTTCATGTCTTTGGTGCTCTCAATCAAATCAATTATTTTCGTTAGTGGCCGGTTGTCACCTCATAATCTTGAGATGTTTTCCATAAGCCCACTACAAGCTTGTGCTTCTCGTTGTTGATTTTCCAACAACTCCATTCAATCCTTCTTTGCAAGGATGCTTTCCAAGTTCATTTGTGACAGAAGTTGGCATTTTCTTCTTCATTCTGTTATTCCAATGATCTATCTTCTATTCTTTCTTCCGGAGGCATTGTGATGTTGCTCTCGTTGACCCATCACCTCATTTTGTCAAGATCATGTTATTTTCTTGCTTATCCATTTAACAGGAGTGTTGTGTGCTCATTCAAGTTCTTCCATCTTATCAAGTTTTGCCTCCCGTTTCAATCGGAGTGCTGTCTGAAATCTTTCTTACCCCTTGTGCCATTCTTTCAATAGTTCCGGAGGCAGTGTGTTGTTGATCTCGTCAAGTATCATGTCATCTTGTCAAGTTCATGTTCAATTCCTTCCATTTACAGTCGGAGTGCTGTCCAAATTATATCAATCTTATTCCTTCTCTATCTAGTTTTAACTGGAGTGGTTTCAATATCTATCTTATCACTAAACCTCTTGGTTCTCATCATATTCCTTGTTCCTCTTGGCCAACGAATTGTTTGCAATCTTGGTCATCTCCGTTATTTTGTTTCTTTCAATGTGTTCAACCCCTCAAGGTTCTTTGGTTTCACTCATTGGTCAAAGAAGCATCTTAGTTTAACCTCGTCTCTTCCTCTTCCGTTTTCCCTCCGGTGCCATCCTAGATCTCGGGACGAGATCCTCTCGTAGTGGTGGGGTGTTGTAACGCCCCAAGACCGGAGCTTCAGAAGACTTCCAGCTACTCCGAGTTTCGTCGTGTGATTTGTTTTGTTCATTGCGTCATTTGCATTGCATCATGTCATCATGCCATCATCTCATAAATCTTTTGCATCTCAACTAAATAAATCGTATGGATCTTCGATCCATTTAAATCGAGGGAAGGATGACTTCTCTTTATAACATACCCTCCCGATATTTAAGGAGCTATATTAAACCATTCCATTGGCTTGGAATCACCCACAAACACATATGCACCGTTCTTCAAATTTCCTTTTATCCTACTCAACTTCTTTTCTTCCTTTGGGGCCTTTTAGTAAAATTGAGTTGCAATTTTACTTTACCCATAAATGTCCCAAATCTGCCCATAAATCACATATATTGTGTAGGGTCACCTCCTATAATCTCAGCCCATTTAGAGTCCTTTCGAGTGGGTTTCAAAATTCAAACATGTTGCATTAAATTCAACATGTGCAAATCTATTGTTCTCCAAAAATCCTCTTGCCATTTTATTTAAATTCCTCATATTTTTATGAGTCCGTGAAAACTATCCCCATGCCCAGATTCCACCCCTACCTTCTCTTTCTCTTCTTTCTCTTTTCTGTTTTTTTGTAAATGGAAAAGAATAGGAGGGAGAGAAGAGAAGCCCAGCCGGCCTCTTGGGCCTGTCTAACCAGGCCGGCCCACTAAATCCCAGCAGCCCAGCCGCCCCACCTTTCCTAACCCTAGCCTGACCTCTCCCTCCATCCTCCTGCGCCGCCACTCGCTCGCACTCGCTCGCATCGAGCTCCCTGCGCCCGATCCACCTCGCCCTTCTTTCTCCCTCGCGCGACCAGCGCCACGCCCTCGTCCCGTCCCCTCGGCCTCCTCCTCGTCGCCTGCATCCGCCGCCCGGCCTCCGCAACACCACCGGGACGGCCAACTCCGGTGGCCCTCTGTCCCCTGCGGCCGTCTCCCTCCTCGCCGTCGTCCATGGCCACCACCACCTCCGTCGCCTGCGCCTGTGCGCCTCCTCCTCGCCAAGGCCCCGTCGCCCGAGCGCTCGAGGAGAGGAGCTCCTCGAGCACCCGTCCCGCAGGAGGCCGCCGCCGCCTTGTACGCCCGTAGGAGCGCCAACGCCACCAGAGTCGTGCTCGTCGCGACCTCGCTTCCCTGCCTCCGGCGACCGTCGCCGCACCGCGCACCCCGGCAATCCTCCTGCTCCGCCGGCCTGGTCCGCCTCGTCGCCGTCCTCCCAGCGCTGCCTCGAGCTCGTCACCGCTTTGCTTCGCCTCCTGGCATACAACAGCAGCGTCCACTTCGTCCCTCGTTGGCCTTCGACCCCTGCTCGACGCCAAGACCGCTACTCCATGTCCCCGTGGACACCAAGTTCTTTTCGGAGACCTCTCCAAGACCAGGATACACCAAGACCGTTCGTGGATTTCGTCAAGTTCGAGCACCGCTAAACGAGGGTTTTTGCCTTGCTCATTTTGGATGCGCCAAGTTCCTGTTCGAAAGTACGTCTACATGGACAAGTACCGTGGCACCGAAGACTTTTGTTGCGTCAAGTCCCTCTCCGACAATTGTTGGACTACCATCCCGTGCATCGCACCAAGTACCACGACATCGTCGGCCCTACAAGTTCAACTATGGTTGCCGTGTACGACTACCGTCGACCCTCGAAGACCCCATGGACCCCGAATCATCTACGGGACATGAACAACTACTACCACTGCTGTCGCCGTGAACCACTACTTCCACTACGGCATGTGTACGACTACTTCCCACGACGACACGTGAACAACTACTTCCTCTACGACCGCTACGAGAACGTCTACTTCCTCTACACCGTACCGAACTCGTTCTGCTCGAGAACGCACGCTTTGAAGGTATAACCCGAGACGACCACGATGAGATGCCCTTGCATGTATGAGATGTACCATATGTTTGCACCGTGCATGTTCCTCATTTGCCATGCCGCCGTCCCATGGGAACCCAGAATCCGGGATCACCCCACCATCTTGCATGACTCGCTCACGTCACGCCTCCTTTTGCACCGGTATCTTCGTGAGCTACCGGAACCGATATGTTGCCGTGGCATCATTTTCGGATATGCTGCCGTGGCACCATTTTTGTTTCGCCGCCGTGGCACCCTTTTCGTTCCGCCATGGTGAACAAATGCTTCTTAATGCTCTTGTCAACATTTTCATAAAAATTGCATAAAACTTGCATATGTCATCCGCATCATGATAACAACAATTAAAATGTTTAAACTTGTTGTTGCATTAAATTGCTAAATGCATATGGGGATTTACCGGATTTGTTGTTTTTATATCCGGCCCCATTTAAATTGTTTAGATGGTGTAGTTTATTTATGCTTCACCTCTCGCCATGTTAACCAACATTTAATCTTGTCTTGTTCATAACCGAGAGAGAACTAAATAATTAATGTGGTGTTTCGTCAATATGCAACTCGTTGCATATTGGGCTCCATTTAACTTGTAGTTTTGTTTGTGCATATTGCCATGCCATGCCTCATTAAACCGGACATGCATCATACTTGATTGTGCTTCATGCCATGTTTATGTGATGGTTGTTTACTATGTTGGTTGTTTCTTTCCGGGTTGCTTCTCTCGTTAGCTTCGGTTTCGTTCCGGAGTTGTGAGGATCCGTTCGACTTCGTCCGTTTGTCTTCTTCTTGGACTCATTCTTCTTCCTTGCGGGATATCAGGCAAGATGATCATACCCTCGAAATCACTACTATCTTTGCTATGCTAGTTTGCTCGCTCTTTTGCTATGCCAATGCTACGATGCCTACCATTTGCTTGTCAGCCTCCCAAATTGCCATGAACCTCTAACCTTTGACACCATTCCTAGCAAACCGTTGTTTGGCTATGTTACCTCTTTGCTCAGCCCCTCTTATAGCGTTGCTAGCTGCAGGTGAAGTTGAAGATTGCTCCATGGTGGACAGGGTTTATGTTGGGATATCACAATATCTCTTATATTATTAATGCATCTATATATTTGGTAAAGGGTGGAAGGCTCAGCCTTATGCCTGGTGTTTTGTTCCACTCTTGCCGCCCTAGTTTCCGTCATATCGGTGTTATGTTCCCGGATTTTGCGTTCCTTACACGGTTGGGCTATAATGGGAACCCCTTGACAGTTCGCCTTAGGTAAAGCTTCTCCAGCAATGCCCAACATTGGTTTTACCATTTGCACTAACAACCTACCACCTTCCCTTGGGTTCTGCAGACTCAAGGGTCATCTTTATTTTAACCCCCCCGGGCCAGTGCTCCTCTGAGTGTTGGTCCGAACCGAGCTGCCTGCGGGGCCACCTCGGGGAAACTTGAGGGTTGGTTTTACTCGTAGCTAGACTCATCTGAGTGTGCCCTGAGAAAGAGATATGTGCAGCTCCTATCGGGATTTGTCGGCACATTCGGGCGGTGTTGCTGGTTTAGTTTTACCCTGTCGAAATGTCTTGTTGTACCGGGATACCGAGTCTGATCGGAGTGTCTTGGGTGGAGGTCTATTCCTCCGTTGACCGTGAGAGCTTGTCATGGGCTAAGTTGGGACACCCCTGCAGGGTTATAAATTTTTGAGAGCCGTGCCCGCGGTTATGTGGCAGATGGGAATTTGTTAACGTCCGGCTGTAGAAGACCTGAAGTTGACCTTAATTAAAATACATCAACCGTGTGTGTAACCGTGATGGTCTCTTTCCGGCGGAGTCCGGGAAGTGAACACGGTGTTGGAGTTATGCTTGACGTAGGTTGCTATAGGATCACTTCTTGATCATACTTTTATCGACCATGCTTTGCCTTCTCTTCTCGCTCTCTTTTGCGATTGTAGCCACCCCATATATGCTAGTCGCTTGCTGCAGCTCCACCTCATTACTCCATCCTTCCTATAAGCTTAAATAGTCTTGATCTCGCGGGTGCGAGATTGCTGAGTCCCCGTGGCTCACCAGATACTTCCAAAACCAGTTTGCAGGTGCCTATGTTACCGAGCAGGTGACGCAACCAAGCTCAAGGAGGAGCTCGATGAAGATCTTGCCCTTTGTGGTTTTTCGTTCTAGTTTATCAGTAGTGGAGCCCAGTTGGGGTCGATCGGGGGACCTTTGTCGCATTTGGGGTTCTTCTTTTATTTTGGTTCCATAGTCGGACCTTGATTGTATCTGAATGATGTAATGCTTTATTCATGTAATTGTGTGAAGTGGCGATTGTAAGCCAACTATGTATCTCTTTCCTTTATGTATTACATGGGTTGTGTGAAGATTACCTCACTTGCGACATTGGTTTCAATGCGGTTATGCCTCTAAGTCGTGCTTCGACACATGGGAGATATAGCCGCATCGAGGGCGTGACATAACTAGACAGTCCTTTTGTCAATGATTTTGTTTTGTGGATTTTCTAGCACAAGAGCTATGAATGCAGAGCAAGTGCAAATGTCAAGACAATTACTTCTTCCATTACAATCCAGGAGTAGATGTGTTCAAGATATTGTTGGAACTCAATGGTGGTCTCCATGTTTCACTTGCAGGTCTAATCAAAACTGCTCCCTCATGTCATGCAGGTTGACACAACGATCTATCCAATCCACAAACGGAGGCATGTAGTAAGGTTCAATGCATGTGGTTAGGTGCAGGTGCAACATGTCGAGATGATTACTTTCTCCATTACAATTCGGGAGTAACTATGTTCTGAATTTTGTTGTAACTCAGAAGTGGTCTTCATAAATTCACTTCCAGGTCTAATCAAAACTTGTCCATCGTGTTATGCAGGTTGATAGAACAATCCACCCAACCCACAAACGGAGGCACGTAGTAAGAAATTAAGAATCAATGCATGCAGCCACGCAGCGTACAAAGGGTCAAAACAACCCATAAGTAACACTACACATATACTTGCTACTAATCCATGTATCACTCAAATAACTACTTAATAACTTCATTTCCCTTCTAATGTAGGTCAGGGGTCATCAGGGAAGTACGATACCCGGAGTGGCTGGCGAACACTGTTGTCGTCCCCAAGAAAGGAGGGAAGGAACGCATGTGTGTCAAGTTCACCAACCTCAATAAGGCCTGCCCTCAAGATCCCTTTCTGCTGCCTCGCATTGACCAGATCGCAGACTCCACCGCCGAGTGCGACCTGTTGTGCTTCTTGGACGCCTTCTCGGGCTACCACCAGATCAAGATGTTCGTGCAAGTTGTGGAGAAGATGGTGTTCCTGACCCCCTGCGGGGTGTACTGCTACACCTACATGCCCTTCGGGCTGCGCAATGCCGGGGCTACCTTCCAGCGGCAGATGCATACCTCCCTGGGCACGCAGATCGGGAGAAACGCAAAGGACTATGTAGATGACATAGTAGTGAAGTCTCGGGAGGCCAGGACCCTGATAGCAGATCTGGAGGAGACGTTTGCCCGCTTGCGCAAGGTGGATCTTCGGCTCAATCCCCAGAAGTGTGAATTCGGGGTTCCCTTTGGCAAGTTGCTGGGCTTCCTGGTGTCACATAGAGGGATCGAGGACAATCCGGAGAAGGTCAAGGCAATAGAGGACATGAGACCCCGCAGAACCTGAAGGAGATGCAGAAGCTGGCGGGCTACATAACCTCGCTTTGGCGCTTCATCTCCAAGTTGGGGGAGCGCACCCTCCTGTTCTTCAAGACGATGAAAAGGAAGGAGCAGTTCGAGTGGAACCCGGAGGCATATGCGGCCTTCCAAGACATCAAGAGATACCTGACCAGCCCACCAGTGATGGTGGCACCACGCTCTCTCGAGCCCTTGGTGCTGTATTTGGCAGCCACCCCTCACTCAGCCAGCGCCACCCTGGTGGCGCTAAGGAAGGAGCGCCATCCAAGGACCCTCGGCAAGATGCTCAACCATCAAGCATGGCACAGCACCCTCAGGACAACACGCCTGAGGCCTCGGTCGACCCAATGGTTGATGTCCCTCCCGAGGCGGCGATTGACTCCACGGGCCTCTCGAGGATGGACCTCGCGAGACCACCGAAGACCTGCACCTTCAAGAAGAACAAGACTCCACTGATGCCTCTCCCCTTGTCGAGCACCCTGTTTGCTTCGTCAGCACGGTGCTGAGGGAGGCACGGGCGCGTTTACCCTATGCCTCAGAAGCTCTTGCTCGTGCTCCTCGTCGCCCCTCGAAAGCTGCGCCACTACTTCCAAGGCCACCCCATCAAAGTCGTTTTGGCGTACTCGCTGGAGAGGGTGCTCCGCAGCCCGAACACCGCCGGGCGAGTTGCAGAATGGAACATCGAGCTTCAGGCATTCCATCTTGAGTTCAGCACCACCAGGGTCATCAAGGGTGCGGCCCTTGCTGACTTCATGGCCGAGTGGACTGACCTCCCCGGCCACGGAGTGAGCGAGGACCGCTCCCTCTTACCTGGGGACGAGGAACCAGACTGGTGGAACATGTATTTTGACGGAGCGTTCATGCAACAAGGCGCAGGAGTAGGGGCCGTCCTCATCTCACCCACCAAGGACAAGATCTACTACGTGGTACAACTCTGCTTCCAGCAGGGCGAGAAGGTCTCCAACCACATCACGGAATTCGAGGGCTTGCTCGCTAGTCTCAGGGCCGCGGCAGCCCTGGGGGTGAAGCGCCTCACCATCAAGGGCGATTCTTAGCTCCTTGTCAACTTCTCCAACAAGGAGTACCCGCCTAAGGATGAGCACATGGAGGCATACCTAGAAGAGGTACGCAAGATGGAGAAGCGGTTCATGGTCTTGGAGCTGCAGCAAGTGCCGCGAGGGACGAACAAGGAGGCGGACTATATCGCTAAGAGAGCCTCCCGAAGTCTCCCCAGGAGCCGGGGGTGTTTGAGGAGCGGCTCTTCAAGCCATCTGCGGCTCCCACCACCGCGGCTCCAGCACCGCCTCAGGAGGACCTACCTCAGGCGCTTGTGACTGGCGCCCCAGCGTGCGGCCATCCCACAGGGGCCCGCCTGCTGCTTGCGCTCGAGCCTCAGGAGGGGTGCTGGACTGAAAAGTTCAAGGCATACCTGCTTCAAGGGACCTTGCCAGAGAAGGAGGAGGATGCTGAGCGTGTGGCTCGTCAAGCCACTATGTACTACATCCAGGACGGTGAGTTATATCGCAAGAGTCCCAATGACGTTTCGTTGTGATGCATCTCCAGGGAGCAGGGACTTGAGCTGCTAGCGGACATACAGGGTGGGGACTGTGTGCACCATTCCTTGTCATGCACTCTAGTAGGAAAGGTGTTCCGCAACGGCTTTTACTGGCCCACCATGCTCAACGACGCTGCAGAGATGGTGCATTCCTATGAAGCATGCCAGTTCCACGCCAAGAAAATTCACCAGCCTACACAAGGCCTCCATATAATCCTGAGTCTGGGGGCTGGACATCTTGGGGTCGTTCCCTCGAGCGCCAGGGGGCTACCGATGCCTCTACGTCGCCATCGACAAATTCACCAAATGGGCAGAGGTAGAAGCCGTTCACACCATCCCAGCTGGATCGGCCGTCAAATTCATCAAGGGCATCGTGAGCCAGTTTGGAGTTCCTAACCGCATCATCACCAACAATGGCTCACAATTCACTAGCAAGCTTTTCAAAACATACTTTTGCTAACCTTGGAACGCATATATGCTATGCATCAGTGGCACACCCCCGGAGCAACGGCCAAGCCGAGCGGGCCAATGCCGAACTCTTGAGGGGCCTCAAGACAAGAACCTTCAAGAAGAAGCTCGAGGCCTGCGGCAAGGGCTGGCTCGACGAGCTACAGTCCGTGATGTGGTCCATCCGCACCACCGTGACCAAGCCAACGGAAGAATTGCCGTTGTTCCTCATCTATGGAGCAGAAGAAGTCTCCCACACGAGGTCAAGCATCGCTCCACGCAGGTCCTGGCGTTCGACGAGGCACATCAGGACACCACGCGAGGAATGGATCTCGTGCTGGGGGAGGAATGCCATCGTCAAGCCTCGCTCCGGGCGGCAAGATACCAGCAAGCGCTGCGGCGGTATCATTGTCGCAGCGTCCGCTCCAGGATGTTAGAGGTGGGCGACCTCGTCCTGAGGTGGGTGCTCTCCAGGGAGGGGTTGCACATGCTCTCTCCCATGTGGGAGGGCCCGTTTAGGATTGCTCGTGTCACCAGGCCTGGCACCGCGTGCCTGGAGACACAGGACGGGGTCCCCATCCAGAACGCCTGGAACATCTAGCACCTCCGGAAGTTCTACCCCTGAAGAAAGGCTCTGGCCTGTGAAGCAAGGCTCCGGCCTGTGAAGGTCTCCGCTCGTGACACTCTCACGTAATAATGAGTGGGGCTGTACACGCCCCGGAGTCTCCTAAGAGCCTCCCTAGGGCCTCACGGGGGCTCCCTCCCACGTCTTAGTGGTAGCACTAAGCTCCACGCTGGCTCCCGAGACCATGAGGCGTCTCTCGAGGTCTGTGACCTCCAGCTCCCTAGGAAGGAGCCCTCGTTGAGCGCCAGAAGCCAAGTCCTCACGAGGCGGAATGCTACTACGCACATATCAAGCTAAATTTTCCTATCTTGGCTTACTCAAAGCGCAAACATTATAGCACAACATCAAGATAGCAAACATAGCATAAAGGGCATAATTGCCATAGTTCATTACACGCCCCAACGGGGTACACCATCTTTTTCGAGACCCGAGGGCGTACCAACCTGGCACGAGCGCCACATCCTCAAGCAGCGCCTCAAGGTGGCCCGGCGCTCCACGAGTTCCCCCATAGGCGACCTGGGGCTGCGGCTGGTCTTGAGTCCAAGTTTGGTGGCCCCCATACTCACGTCGGACTCCTCTCCAGCTTCACTAGAGCGCTGCGATGGGACGAACCACCGCCATCCTCGACTCGAGCGCGGCGGCGTGGGGGCCGGTTGATGACCCACAAGTATAGGGGAGCTATCGTAGTCCTTTCGCAAAGTAAGAGTGTCGAACCCAATGAGGAGCTGAAGGAAATGATAAGCGGTTTTCAGTAAGATATTCTCTGCAAGCACTGAAATTGTAGGTAACAGATAGTTTTGTGATAAGATAATTTGTAACGGGTAACACGCAATGAAAGTAAACAAAGAGCCGCAAGGTGGCCCAATCCTTTTTGTAGAAAAGGACAAGCCTGGACAAATTCTTATAATGAGAAAAGCGCTCCCGAGGACACATGGGAATTATCGTCAAGCTAGTTTCATCACGCTCATATGAGTCACATTCGTTACTTTGATAATTTGATATGTGGGTGGACCAGTGCTTGGGTACTGCCCTTTCTTGGACAAGCATCCCACTTATAATTAACCCCTATTGCAAGCATCCGCAACTAGAGAAGAAGTATTAAGGTAAACCTACCCACAACATGAAACTAGTGGTTCCAAATTAGCCCCTTACGAAGCAACACATAAACTAGGGTTTAAGCTTCTGTCACTCTAGCAACCCATCATCTACTTAATACTTCCCAATGCCTTCCTCTAGGCCCAAATAAAGGTGAAGTGTCATGTAGTCGACGTTCACATAACACCACTAGAGGAGAGACAACATACATCTCATCAAAATATCGAACGAATACCAAATTCACATGACTACTAATAGCAAGACTTCACCCATGTCCTCAGGAACAAACGTAACTACTCACAAAGCAAATTCATGTTCATGATCAGAGGAGTATTAATATGCATTAAGGATCTAAACATATGATCTTCCACCAAGTAAACCAATTAGCATCAACTACAAGGAGTAATCAACACTACTAGCAACCCACAGGTACCAATTTGTGGTTTTGATACAAGATTGGATACAAGAGATGAACTAGGGTTTTGAGAGGAGATGGTGCTGATGAAGATGTTGATGGAGATTGACCCCCTCCCGATGAGAGGATCGTTGGTGATGACGATGGTGATGATTTCCCCCTCCCGGAGGGAAGTTTCCCCGGCAGAACAGCTCCGCCAGAGCCCTAGATTGGTTCCGCCTCGAGGCGGCGGAGTTTCAACCCAAAGTCTTTCGTCTGATTTTTTCCAGGGTAAAAGACTTCATATAGCAGAAGATGGGCACCAGAAGGCCACCAGGGGGCCCAGGAGACAGGGGCGTGCCCAATAGGAGGGGGCGCGCCCCCCACCCTCCTAGCAAGGGTGTGGGCCCCCTCTGGTTCTTTCAGTAAGATATTCTTTGCAAGCACTGAAATTGTAGGTAACAGATAGTTTTGTGATAATATAATTTGTAACGGGTAACAAGCAATGAAAGTAAACAAAGTGCAGTAAGGTGGCCCAATCCTTTTTGTAGAAAAGGACAAGCCTGGACAAATTCTTATAATGAGAAAAGTGCTCCCGAGGACACATGGGAATTATCGTCAAGCTAGTTTCATCATGCTCATATGATTCGCGTTCGTTACTTTGATAATTTGATATGTGAGTGGGCCGGTGCTTGGGTACTGCCCTTTCTTGGACAAGCATCCCACTTATGATTAACCCCTATTGCAAGCATCGACAACTACAAAAGAAGTATTAAGGTAAACCTAACCACAACATGAAACTAGTGGATCCAAATCAGCCACTTACGAAGCAACGCATAAACTAGGGTTTAAGCTTCTGTCACTCTAGCAACCCATCATCTACTTATTACTTCCCAATGCCTTCCTCTAGGCCCAAATAAAGGTGAAGTGTCATGTAGTCGATGTTCACATAACACCACTAGAGGAGAGACAACATACATCTCATCAAAATATCGAACGAATACCAAATTCACATGACTACTAATAGCAAGACTTCACCCATGTCCTCAGGAACAAACATAACTACTCCCAAAGCATATTCATGGTCATGATCAGAGGAGTATTAATATGCATTAAGGATCTGAACATATGATCTTCCACCAAGTAAACCAATTAGCATCAACTACAAGGAGTAATCAACACTACTAGCAACCCACAGGTACCAATTTGTGGTTTTGATACAAGATTGGATACAAGAGATGAACTAGGGTTTTGAGAGGAGATGGTGCTGATGAAGATGTTGATGGAGATTGACCCCCTCCCGATGAGAGGATCGTTGGTGATGACGATGGTGATGATTTCCCCCTCCCGGAGGGAAGTTTCCCCGGCAGAACAGCTCCGCCAGAGCCCTAGATTGGTTCCGCCTCGAGGCGGCGGAGTTTCAACCCAAAGTCTTTCGTCTGATTTTTTCCAGGGTAAAAGACTTCATATAGCAGAAGATGGGCACCAGAAGGCCACCAGGGGGCCCAGGAGACAGGGGCGTGCCCAATAGGAGGGGGCGCGCCCCCCACCCTCCTAGCAAGGGTGTGGGCCCCCTCTGGTTCTTTCAGTAAGATATTCTCTGCAAGCACTGAAATTGTAGGTAACAGATAGTTTTGTGATAATATAATTTGTAACGGGTAACAAGCAATGAAAGTAAACAAAGTGCAGTAAGGTGGCCCAATCCTTTTTGTAGAAAAGGACAAGCCTGGACAAATTCTTATAATGAGAAAAGTGCTCCCGAGGACACATGGGAATTATCGTCAAGCTAGTTTCATCATGCTCATATGATTCGCGTTCGTTACTTTGATAATTTGATATGTGAGTGGACCGGTGCTTGGGTACTGCCCTTTCTTGGACAAGCATCCCACTTATGATTAACCCCTATTGCAAGCATCGACAACTACAAAAGAAGTATTAAGGTAAACCTAACCACAACATGAAACTAGTGGATCCAAATCAGCCCCTTACGAAGCAACGCATAAACTAGGGTTTAAGCTTCTGTCACTCTAGCAACCCATCATCTACTTATTACTTCCCAATGCCTTCCTCTAGGCCCAAATAAAGGTGAAGTGTCATGTAGTCGATGTTCACATAACACCACTAGAGGAGAGACAACATACATCTCATCAAAATATCGAACGAATACCAAATTCACATGACTACTAATAGCAAGACTTCACCCATGTCCTCAGGAACAAACATAACTACTCCCAAAGCATATTCATGGTCATGATCAGAGGAGTATTAATATGCATTAAGGATTGGAACATATGATCTTCCACCAAGTAAACCAATTAGCATCAACTACAAGGAGTAATCAACACTACTAGCAACCCACAGGTACCAATTTGTGGTTTTGATACAAGATTGGATACAACAGATGAACTAGGGTTTTGTGAGGAGATGGTGCTGATGAAGATGTTGATGGAGATTGACCCCCTCCCGATGAGAGGATCGCTGGTGATGACGATGGTGATGATTTCCCCCTCCCGGAGGGAAGTTTCCCCAATAGAACAGCTCCGCCGGAACCCTAGATTGGTTCCGCCAAGGTTCCGCCTTGTGGCGGCAGAGTTACGTCCCGAAAGCTTGGTTCTGATTTTTTTCCAGGGTAAAAGACTTCATATAGCAGAAGATGGGCACCGGAAGGCCACCAGGGGCGCGCCCAGTAGGAGGGGGCGCGCCCCCCACCCTCCTGGTCAGGGTGTGGGCCCCCTCTGGTACTTTCTTTGCTCAATAATTCTTATTAATTCCAAAAATGACTTTCATGGAGTTTCAGGACTTTTGGAGCTGTGCAGAATAAGTTTCCAATATTTGCTCCTTTTCCAGTCAAGTATCCCAGCTGCCGGCATTCTCCCTCTTCACGATAAACCTTGTAAAATAAGAGATAATAGCCATAAGTATCGTGACATAACGTGTAATAACAGCCCATAATCCAATAAATATCGATATAAAAGTACGATGCAAAATGGACGTATCAACGCCCCAAGCTTAGACCTCGCTTGTCCTCAAGCGGAAGCCGAAATCGAAAAATATGTCCACATGTTTAGAGATAGAGGTGTCGATAAAAATAAAATACGGACATGAGGGCATCATGATCATTCTTATAACAGCAACATATATAGATTTTGTCATATGATTTCTCATGCTCAAGTAACAATCTATTCACAATGTCAAGTACGGTTCAGAACTTCATTGAGAACTAACAAACTATAATCTCAGTCATTGAAGCAATTGCAATTTATCATAACATCAGAAAGAGTCAAGAATAGAGCTTTTCAGCAAGTCCATATACTCAACTATCATATAGTCTTCTACAATTGCTAACACTCACGCAATACTTATGGTTATGGAGTTTTAATTGGACACAGAGAAAGATAGGGGCTTATAGTGTTGCCTCCCAACGTTTTACCTCAACGGTAATGTCAACAATAATAGTTCATGCTAAAAGGATAAAATGAAAAATGGAAAGGTGAAGATCACCTTGACTCTTGCAGAAAGTAAAAGACCTAAAGTAAAAGATAGGCCCTTCGCAGAGGGAAGCAGAGGTTGTCATGTGCTTTTAGGGTGGATGCACAAAATCTTAATGCAAAAGACGTCGCTTTATATTGCCACTTGCGATATGAACCTTTATTATGCAGTCCGTCGCTTTTATTACTTCCATATCACACGATCATATACAGCTTATTTTCTCTACACTAATAAGTCATACATATTTAGAGAACAATTTTTATTGCTTGCAACATGACAACTTACTTGAAGGATCTTACTCAATCCATAGGTAGGTATGGTGGACTCTCATGGCAAAACTGGGTTTAAGGATATTTGGAGGCACAAGTAGTATCTCTACTTGGTGCAAGGAATTTGGCTAGCATGAGGGGGAAAGGCAAGCTCAACATGTTGGACGATCCATGACAATATACTTTAACTAAGATGTGAGAAAACATAACCCATTATGTTGTCTTCCTTGTCCAACATCAACTCTTTAGCATGTCATACTTTAATGAGTGCTCACAATTATAAAAGATGTCCAAGATAGTATATTTATATGTGAGAACCTCTCTCTCTTTATTACTTCCTATTAATTGCAACGATGACCAAAACTATGTTTGTCAACTCTCAACAACTTTTATGCCTCATACTCTTTATATGTGAAGTCATTACTATCCATAAGATCAATATGAACTCTTTAATTGTTTTTATTCTTTCTATTTTCTCAAGATCGTAGCAATATAGCAAAGCCCTTGACTCAACACTAATCTTTATTAGATAGCTCACGGACTCGATTACATAGAAGGATCACAAAGCAAAACTCGAAACTAATTCATACCAAAACTTTATCTACTAGATCAAGATATTACTAAAAGGATCGAACTAAGAAAAATGGTAAAGATAGGAGTGTGATGGTGATACGATACCGGGGCAACTCCCCCAAGCTTGGCAGTTGCCAAGGGGAGTGCCCATACCCTTGTGATTATGTCTCCTTCTTCAGAGTTGGTGTTGTGATCTTCTTGGAGATGATGCCCCTCAGGATACGATTCTCCTCCTCGAGCTTATTGACTTGTTGCTTGAGGTCCATATTCTCCTTGCGGAGCTTGCCCGTGAAGGCTAAAGCTCCTTTTACCCCAGGATGCTGCATAGCTTCTGGAGAACAAGTGACACCCTTTTTCATATTTTCATAAGAAATAAATTTAACATTGGAAGGGATCACCGAGTTTGGAATAGCTGAGCTTTGTAGTTCCCCCATCATGAATCCTGCTTGGAAGCGAGAGGTAACTTCTTGATCCTCCTCCATGGCATCTATCCTTTTCAAGTCGGCATCCATCTCATCCTCCGTTGATGGCCCAAAGTGATAAGCATCGTTGTTTGCTCCTGGACCTAGCATTGGGTGGGACACCCAACTCTCCCCAACTAACTCTTGAGACGACATCTTGCTCTAAATCTGTAACAGAGACAACTCGAAACAAAGACAAGATTTTTGCGTGATACGGTGGTCAAAACCTTCGGGAGATTATATAATGATTTTTACCGCAAAAGAAGTAACATGCAAGAAAACGAAGTCCGGAAGGCACACGAGGTGCCCACGAGGCAGGGGACGTGCCAGTAAGGGTGGGCGCGCCCTCCACCCACGTGGAGGCCTCGTGTCCTTCCCGGACTACTTCTTATTTCCTTAAATTCTTAAATATTCCAAAAGGAAGAGAAATTTCTATTAGAATTGTCTTGGAGTCGGTTTACTTACCGTACCACATACCTATTCCTTTTCGAAGTCTGAAACATTCTAGAAGGTGTCTCTTATGTATTCCTCCGGGGTTATGGTTTCAATAATATTTGTTTCAACATTTATGGGATTACCTGAGATATAATGTTTGATTCTTTGACCGTTCACCACCCTCGGACTTGTGCCTTCGAAGTTGTTGATTTTTATGGCACCAGAACGATAGACCTCCTCGATAACGTAAGGGCCTTCCCATTTAGAGAGAAGTTTTCCTGCAAAAAATCTTAAACGAGAGTAGAATAGCAACACATAATCACCTACGTTAAACTCATGCTTTTGTATTCTTTTGTCATGCCATCTTTTAACCTTTTCTTTAAACAGCTTGGCATTCTCATATGCTTGGGTTCTCCATTCATCAAGTCAGCTAATGTAAAATAACCTCTTCTCACCGGCAAGTTTGACATCATAGTTGAGCTCTTTAATAGCCCAATATGCCTTATGTTCAAGTTCGAGAGGTAAGTGACATGCTTTTCCATATACCATCTTATACTGAGACATACCCATAGGATTTTTATATGCAGTTCTATAGGCCCATGTTTATTGGAAGAATTCTTTCTAGACCTATTAACAATCTTTTGCAAAATTAATTTGAGCTCTCTATTACTCAGCTCTACTTGACCACTAGATTGTGGGTGATATGGAGATGCAATCTTATGATTAACATCATACTTAGCAAGCATTTTACGGAAAGCACCATGAATAAAATGTGAACCACCATCAGTCATGAGATATCTAGGGACTCCAAACCTCAGAAAAATAACTTCTTTAAGCATCTTAATAGAGGTGTTATGATCAGCACTACTAGTTGGAATAGCTTCTACCCACTTAGTAACGTAATCAACAGCAACTACAATATGTGTATATCCATTAGAGGCAGGAAAAGGTCCCATATAATCAAAGCCCCAAAAATCAAATGGTTCAATAACAAGAGAATAATTCATAGGCATTTCTTGACGTCTACTAATATTACAAATTCTTTGACATTCATCACAAGACAAGACAAACTTACGAGCATCCTTGAAGAGAGTAGGCCAATAAAAACCGGATTGCAATACCTTATGTGTAGTTTTGTCTCCAGCGTGATGTCCTCCGTATGGTTCGGTGTGACACTTGCGTAGGATCTATTCCTGTTCATGCTCAGGTACACAACGTCTAATAACACCATCTACTCCTTCTTTATAAAGGTGTGGGTCATCCCAGAAGTAATGTCTTAAATCATAAAAGAACTTTTTCTTTTGCTGGTATGTGAAACTAGGTGGTATAAATTTAGCAACAATGTAATTAGCATAATCAGCATACCAAGGAGGAGTACGAGAAGCATTGACAACCGCTAATTGTTCATCAGGAAAACTATCATTAATAGGCAGTGGGTCATCAAGGACATTCTCTAACCTAGACAAGTTGTCTGCAACGGGGTTCTCTGCTCCCTTTCTATCAATAATATGCAAGTCAAATTCTTGGAGCAAGAGAACCCATCTAATGAGTCTAGGCTTAGCATCTTTCTTTTCCGTAAGATATTTAATAGCAGCATGATCAGTGTGAATAGTAACTTTGGAATCAACAATATAAGGTCTGAACTTATCACAAGCAAATACAACTGCAGAATTCTTTTTCAGTAGTAGCATAATTTCTTTGGGCAGTATCAAGAGTTTTACTACATATTGGATAACATTTTCTTATCAACTCTTTGCCCTAGAACAATACCTACAGCATAATCACTAGCATCACACATAATTTCAAAGGGTAAATTCCAAACAGATGGTTGAAAAATAGGTGCAGTGATCAATTTTTTCTTAAGGATTTCTAATTCTTCTACACAATCATCATCGAAGACAAAAGGAATATATTTTTGCAATAAATTAGTCAAAGGCCAAGAGATTTTAGAAAAGTCCTTAATGAACCTCCTATAAAAACCGGCATGACCAAGGAAACTTCTTATACCTTTAATGTCCTTGGGACACGGCATCTTTTCAGTAGCATCAACTTTAGCCTTATCAACTTCAATACCTCTTTAAGTTATTTTATGCCCCAAGACAATGCCTTCATTAACCATAAGGTGGCACTTTTCCCAATTCAAGATGAGACTAGTGTCTTCACATATCTGCAAAACTCGCTCAAGGTTGCTCAAGCAATCATCAAAAGAGGATCCATCAACGGAGAAGTCATCCATGAATACCTCACAAATATTTTCACAAAAGTCAGAGAATATAGCCATCATACATCTTTGAAAGGTAGCAGGTGCATTACATAAACCAAAAGGCATACGTCTATAAGCAAAAGTACCAAAAGGGCAAGTAAAAGTAGTTTTTGATTGATCCTCCGTGGACACAGGTATTTGAGAGAAACCAGAATAACCATCTAGAAAGCAGAAATGTGTATGTTTGGATAGTCTTTCTAGCATTTGATCAATGAAAGGTAAAGGGTAATGATCTTTCTTAGTAGCTTTATTTAATTTACGGAAATCAATTACCATCCTATAACCTGTAATAATTCTTTGCGGGATCAATTCATCTCTATCATTAGGAACGACAATAATACCTCCCTTTTTAGGGATGTAATGGACAGGACTTACCCAATCACTATCAGCAATGGGATAAATTATACCTGCCTCAAGGAGCTTTAGTATCTCCTTTCTTACCACTTCTTTCATCTTAGGATTTAATCATCATTGATGATCTCTCACTGCCTTGGCGTCTTCGTCTAGTCTAATTTTATGTTGGCATAGAGTGGGACTAATGCCCGTAAGATCATCCAGAGTATATCCAATAGCAGCACGGTGCTTCTTCAGAGTTTTCAATAATCTTTCCTCTTCTTGCTCTGAAAGGTTAGCACTAATAATAACAGGATATATCTTCTTTTCATCAAGATAAGCATATTTAAGATTATCAGGTAAAGGTTTAAGTTCAAACACGGGATCACCCTTGGGTGGAGGAGGATCCCCAAGGATTTCAACGGGTAAGTTGTGTTTCAAAATAGGACCCTGTTTAAGGAATACTTCATCTATTTCCCTTCTTTCGTTCATAAACATATCATTTTCATGGTCTAGCAAATATTGTTCTAACGGATCAATAGGAGGCACGACAATAGAAGCAAGACCAATAATTTCATCCTTACTAGGCAATTCTTTATCATGGGGTTGTTTACGAAACTTAGCAAAATTAAACTCATGTTTCATATTTCCCAAGCCAATTGTAACAACATCCTTTTCACAATCAACTTAGCATTAACGGTATTCTAGAAGGGTCTACCAAATATAATGGGACAAAAGCTATCTTGTGGGGAACCAAGAACAAGAAAATCAGCAGGGTATTTAACCTTCCCGCACAAGACTTCAACATCCCTAACAATCCCAAATGGTGAAATAGTGTCTCTATTAGCAAGCTTAATTGCAACGTCTATATCTTTTTTCTCAGCAGGTGCAATATCATGCATAATTTCTTCATATAAAGAATAAGGTATTGCACTGGCACTAGCACCCATATCACATAAACAATGATAACAATGATCTCCTATTTTAACACAAATAACAGGCATGCCTACAACAGGTCTATGTATCTTAGCATCGGGTCTACCAATATTAGCAGCTTCATCACAGAAGTAAATAACATGCCCATCTATATTATCATCCAAGAGATCTTTAACCATAGCAATACTAGGTTCAACTTTAATTTGCTCAGGAGGTGTATATGTTTTAGTATTACTCTTACGAACCACAGTTGAAGCTTTAGCATGATCCTATATTCTAACAGGGAAAGGTGGTTTCTCAACATAAGTAGTAGGAACAATAGGATCATTATAAGTGATAGTCTTTTCTTCAACTATAACAAGTGCAACTACTTTTACTTCGATGGGAGGATTATATTTAAACCACTTCTCCTTAGGGAGATCAACATGAGTAGCAAAAGATTCACGGAAAGAAGCTACTATCTCAGAGTCAAGTCCATATTTAGCGCTAACTCCACGAAAAACATCGGTATCCATAAAAGATTTAACACAATCAAACTTAGGTGTCATACCTGACTCCTTACCATCGTCGGAACCCCAATCTTCAGAGTTGCGTTTAATTCTTTCCAATAAGTCCCACTTGTATTCAATAGTCTTCAGCATATAAGAACCAATATAGGAAGTATCGAGCATGCTGCGATTGTTGAGAGAAAGCCGAGCATAAATTTTTTGAATATTCATTTCTCTTGAGAGATCATGATTGGGGCATGAATATAACATTGACTTAAGCCTCCCCCAAGCTTGAGCGATGCTTTCTCCTTCGCGAGGCCAAAAATTATATCTGTAATTACGATCACGATGAACAAGATGCATAGGATAGAACTTCTGGTGAAATTCCAATTTCAATCGTTTATAGTTCCAAGATCCCGTATCATCACAAAGCTTATACCATGTCAACGCGTCTCCCTTCAAAGATAAAGGGAAGACCTTCCTCTTAACAACATCATCGGCCTGCAAGCTTAAATAATCCACAAACTTCATCCACAAAGATAAGGTGTAAGTTGGGATGCAATGTTCCACCTCCTTCAAAGGGATTAGCTAGCAGTTTCTCTATCATACCCGAAGGAATCTCGAAGTAAACATTTTCAGTAGGTTCAGTAGGTTGAGGAGCAACTATTTGCTCTACTGATCGGGCGAAGATGCCCCGAACAAGCCCCTCAAAGGATTAGTTTCCATAGTAACAAGTGACAGAAAATTTCAGCACACTATATAAATGTTTCCTTACCAAGTTCCACTCACCAAAGGCGCTTCACTCCCCGGCAACGGCGCCAGAAAAGAGTCTTGATGACTCACAAGTATAGGGGATCTATCGTAATCCTTTCGATAAGTAAGAGTGTCGAACCCAACGAGGAGTAAAAGGAAATGGCAAGCGGTTTTCAGTAAGGTATTCTCTGCAAGCACTGAAATTGTAGGTAACAGATAGTTTTGTGATAAGATAATTTGTAACGGGTAACACGCAATGAAAGTAAACAAAGAGCCTCAAGGTGGCCCAATCCTTTTTGTAGAAAAGGACAAGCCTGGACAAATTCTTATAATGAGAAAAGCGCTCCCGAGGACACATGGGAATTATCGTCAAGCTAGTTTCATCACGCTCATATGAGTCACATTCGTTACTTTGATAATTTGATATGTGGGTGGACCAGTGCTTGGGTACTGCCCTTTCTTGGACAAGCATCCCACTTATAATTAACCCCTATTGCAAGCATCCGCAACTAGAGAAGAAGTATTAAGGTAAACCTACCCACAACATGAAACTAGTGGTTCCAAATTAGCCCCTTACGAAGCAACACATAAACTAGGGTTTAAGCTTCTGTCACTCTAGCAACCCATCATCTACTTAATACTTCCCAATGCCTTCCTCTAGGCCAAAATAAAGGTGAAGTGTCATGTAGTCGACGTTCACATAACACCACTAGAGGAGAGACAACATACATCTCATCAAAATATCGAACGAATACCAAATTCACATGACTACTAATAGCAAGACTTCACCCATGTCCTCAGGAACAAACGTAACTACTCACAAAGCAAATTCATGTTCATGATCAGAGGAGTATTAATATGCATTAAGGATCTAAACATATGATCTTCCACCAAGTAAACCAATTAGCATCAACTACAAGGAGTAATCAACACTACTAGCAACCCACAGGTACCAATTTGTGGTTTTGATACAAGATTGGATACAAGAGATGAACTAGGGTTTTGAGAGGAGATGGTGCTGATGAAGATGTTGATGGAGATTGACCCCCTCCCGATGAGAGGATCGTTGGTGATGACGATGGTGATGATTTCCCCCTCCCGGAGGGAAGTTTCCCCGGCAGAACAGCTCCGCCAGAGCCCTAGATTGGTTCCGCCTCGAGGCGGCGGAGTTTCAACCCAAAGTCTTTCGTCTGATTTTTTCCAGGGTAAAAGACTTCATATAGTAGAAGATGGGCACCGGAAGGCCACCAGGGGGCCCAGGAGACAGGGGCGTGCCCAATAGGAGGAGGCGCGCCCCCCACCCTCCTAGCAAGGGTGTGGGCCCCCTCTGGTTCTTTCTTTGCTCAATAATTCTTATTAATTTCAAAAATGACTTTCGTGGAGTTTCAGGACTTTTGAAGTTGTGCAGAATAAGTTTCCAATATTTGCTCCTTTTGTAGTCGAAAATCCCGGCTGCCGGCATTCTCCCTCTTCATGATAAACCTTGTAAAATAAGAGAGAATAACCATAAGCATCGTGACATATGTGTAATAACAGCCCATAATGCAATAACTATTGATATAAAAGCATGATGCAAAATGGACGTATCACCGGTCGTTGCCACCACTGCTCGAGCTCTGATCTGAGGAAGAGCCGCCGTCACGAGAAGAAGAGCACGCACTGCTAGGGCCAAGCTCACCTTCGCCACCCTCGTCGTCACTGCCGTCCTCCGGGCAGCACCCCACGCGGCGGCCGTCCTCCCTGAACACCCTCACGTAGAGGGTTGCCAGGCCGTCGTACTTGAAGTGGAGGGTGCACCTTCCACCCAGGCCTCGCGCGTGGGGGAACGTCTGCCAGCCGCGGGTCAGGATCATTCTGCCAAAGCTGGCAATCTCAGTCCCGACCCACGAAGCTCTGCTACAGCAGCCATCAGCGTGCAGCCAGAGATTATCGAGCCCCGAGGATGGAAGCTCGCTGGAGAAGAAATGCAGAAGCCGGAGCGAGGTGCCGGTTGGGCTCTCCGACCACACCACGAACTCGAGGAGCGCGTCCAGCAAGGAGAAGCGCGGCCGAGGAGGGCGCACGATCACCGCGAGCCTCCCCTCGTCATGGGGGCTGCTCCGAAGCCGGTGGCCCCCGCCGCGAGAAGAGGTGCCACCGCGGGCACCAAGAGAAATGCCAGCTCCAGGGGGCGTGCACCCGCCCCCCTGCAGGCTGCTGCAGGGGTCGCGGGTGCTTATGGGGACGGTCGCGGCCTCTCTTGGGAGGCGGAGAGGCTGGTCCCTCCTTGGAAGCTTTCCCCTTCTCGACCGTCGAAAACCTCCTCGTCTACGCCATGGAATCAATACGAAGAAGGAGAAGAAGGGGGCAGCAGGAAGACGAAGGAGAGATGAGTGGGGGGGGCTTTGCCCCTTCCCCACATTTATAGCCAAGGAAGGCCAATGGCCAGCCTCCACGACCTCGCGCTATGATGATCTTCTGCATGCCGCATCATTCAGTCAAGTCGAATAGTTGTCGAGGCAGCTTGGGGAAGTGGAGACGCCCACGTCCCAGCAATCTCCATGCGTCATCAAGGCTGCAGGCGGTTAGGGCCCACGGCGCTTTGCACTTGCCCTTTGGCTTAGCCTGGAAGCCAAGTCCGAGCGTGCCTTGGGCCCGGGGGCTACTGTTGGCGTTCTAGATATGGGGGTATCCAGACTTACCTGCCTGCGGCCCACCGTGTGTGTCACACCCTAGCTAGTCATGCATTAGAGTGTTGCATCATGTTTACTCTTTCATCAGAAACTTGAAATGGGGATGACAGAACCCCCAGTCCCCTCTGAAACCAACTAGGGTTTACTAAAATAATTTTTCAATGAACCTAAAATGCCCTTCCAAAATGCCCATCATTTTTGTCTTGGTTCAGAACCTCTGCAAAAGTGGTGCACATTTTCCTAGGCCATCCTAGGGTTTTTGAATTAAATCATAACTATTTGAATTTGGGCATTTAAAATTATATAAAATATTTAAATGCTCAAATATTTCCAAACTAAAATGTTTCATGTTGGAAATAATCCAACTATGGGCCAGGAATAGTTTGGTGATTTTTGAAGTTGCCTAGGTATTTTATTTAACTCAACAAAGTTGCAGATATATTAAAGAAAACAGAAAACAGAAAAGAAAGGGGAAGACTTACCTGTGCGGCCCAGCCAGCTGGCCGGCCCAGCCAGCAACCGACCCAGCCCAGCACTGTAGCTCCCCGTCGTCTTCCTCCCCTCGCCCCGAAGCTGCTGCGTGCTCGCGCGCGCGCGGCCGCGCGGCCACCTCCTGCTTGCCGACGCCCTCCTGGCCGCGTGGACGACGCCCGCAGCCCGTCCCGATCCCCCCTGCTCTCTCTCACTCTCCCCGGCTCTCTCCTTCCTCTCCATCGCTCTCTCTCACACGGCCGAACACCACCGTCGCCACCGTTCGCCGTAGCAGTCGTCTCCGACCACCCCTCGCTCCCCCGATTAGCTCAGAAGCTCCGCCACAACTCCCTCTTCCTCCCCACCGCTCCACGGGTCCCCGGAAGCCTTGCATCGCCGCCACGTCGCCGTTCCCCTCTTCGGCTCCGATCATCGTCGCCGTCGAATTCGTCGTCTCCGGCACGTCCCCGAGCCCGCTTCGACGCCCACTGCAACCGCGGTGAGCTCCCGGATCGTTTCCCCCTTCTCCCCTGGTCTCTCCCGACCTCTAGGCCCTAGCTCCACCTCGACCGAGAGCTCCACGCCGCCGGCGATGTCGCCGTCGTGGCCACGGTCACCGTAGCACCCAACCGAGCACACCATCGTGCTCCACACATCACCAGGAGCACGTAGAACGCACCAACGCCTCCCCAAACCCCCTGCAACACTGATCCCGACCGCACCCGAACTCCGGCCGCCGCAGCCGAGCTCGCCGCCGTCAACTCCGGCCACCCCGAGCCCAACCACCACCACCAATAGACGCGGCTCAACCTCAGCAACACGTAGATGCCTTCCGCCGTCCATTTGGTCGCCGGAATGTCAAAAAGCACTCTCGCCGCCGTCTCGGATCTCGCCGGCGTCATGTCGCCGGTGGGGTTTGACTGGTCCGACCTGGGGTTTGACCCCCCAGGGTCACTGACGCGTGGGCCCTGTCGGCCAGATGGTTAGGTTAGCGCTAACTACCGTTAGTCAACCCCCCCTGACACTGACAGTGGGCCCCAGCGCCACTAATTAGTAATTAGAATTAATTTAAATCTGTTTAACCCCCCCTGTCACTGACGTGTGGCCCCCACACGTCAGGTTTGACTTCAGCCAGCCGCAGTTGACCTGCTGACGTCACACTGACGTCAGGCTGACGCAGTAATTGATTTTCTGGATTTAAAATTAAATCAGGAAATTCCAGAATATTATTTAAACTTCAAAAATTCATAACTTTTATTCTGTAACTCCAAATTGGACAAATTATATATGAAAAATGATCAGAAAAATCCAATCTATCCATCTGTACTATTTTCATGCATGATCAAACAAGTTAAATTGATGTTTTAATCACAACAAGGAAAAGCACTTTAAAAGGCCATATTTGAATTTGAAATTTGAATCCTTGATTCAAATTTGTTCAAACACATCTGGTTTTAGTTGCATTAGCCCAACACACTCATATTGCCATGTTTCATGCATGCATCATATTGTTGCACATTGTTTGGTGATGCTTGTGTATCGATGTCCTTTGCGACAGGATCTGTCCCCGAGGAGTACCGTGATTACCCTAACGAAGAACCGTATCCGTGCAACGAACCATCAGGCAAGCAACCAACCATTTGATCATATCGATACAATCCCATGTTCTCGCTCCTGCTCTCTTTTACTGCATTAAGACAACGCGATTCAAACTGCTGTGTGCTACGGTAGTTGAACCCATTTCCTCTGCATGACCTGTCATTGCCACAGTAACTAGATGAAACCCACTAGCATGTGTAGGAGTTGATTGAGCCATATGTATGTGTTGTTCCTACCTTGCTATGCCTGCTATGCTTAGAGTCGTGTTAGGTCTGGTTCATCTGGGTGATGGGCTAGAGTGAAATGATTATGTCGGTAATGAGAGTGGTGTGGTGAACACGATTTGGTAAAGGTATCGATGAGAGGCCATGTAGGAGTACATGGTGGGTTGTTTCATTGAAGCCGACCTTAAGCACTGAGATCTGTATGTGTGATTTAAGAATCAGCTACTACCATACATTGGGCCCTGAAATATGACCCCGCTCGACTTCTTATTCACCCTAGCTCTCTGTCCAGGAATTGCAAGTAGTTTCTGGTGTTTGTAGCCTACTGGAGGCCGTGGACAGCGCTGACCGTAGGGGTGGGCTGTGATGCGGTAGGTACGTGGCCGGGTGTACCGAATACCCGTTAGGTATCTCGGGAACCCTGTTCACATCGTTCGGGGCCGTATGGGAAACCTCGGCCGGACTCCCTGCGGATGGAACCTGAATAGGCGATAAACCTGGACTAGAGGCTTAAGTGTTTAGGTAGGTCGTGGTCTACACCCACGTCGGCTTTCGCTTGAAGTCTGCCGAGCACATGTCGTGTGCAGACGCTAAGTGGTGGAAACATGTATGAAGAAGTACACCCCTGCAGGGTTAACATGATCTATTCGAATAGCCGCGTCCGCGGTAAAGGACTACTTGGTTGCCTATACAGTTCATAGACAAGTAAATGGATACTGTTAAAAGCCTCAAGATAAGTGTGAGTGCCGAGAATGGCTCTTCCGTAGGAAGACGGAGGTGAATCCTCGGTAGTGTATTGAAGTGGTGAGTAGTGGACTCGTGTGCGCAAAACAATTTCAAGTTGGAGTATCGTAGGATAGCCTAGCCAAGAGTCAAAGCTGGCTTGCTGCAATAACTCCACCAACCCTTCTTGATACTATGCATGTATGTAGGATCTGATGTAAGTCTTGCTGAGTACCTTTGTACTCATGTTGCTATAATCTACATTTTTACAGAAGACGCTGCAACCCCTTCTGATGGGTTCTATGTAGACGTTGACATCAACGAGTAGGCTAAAGACCCAGGTGGTGACCCTGAGCTTGTGAAGGACCACGTAGTATAGCTAGGCTTTCCAAGCCTCTTTTATTTTACTAGCTGTCTGTACTCAGACAAGTTACTTCCGCTGCTGGTTTGTATGACTGTATGACTTGTATGTGGGGTCGTGAGACCCATACCTTTGTGTATGTTATGTATGGCTCGCTGAGCCTTAAATAAAGTACTTGTGTCGTAGAGTCATGTTGTGATGCTTCGTTGTATTTGCACATATCGAGCATATTGTGTGTATGATTGAAATGCTTGGTATGTGTGGGATCTGACTATCTAGTTGTTTATCTTTAGTAGCCTCTCTTACCGGGAAATGTCTCCTAGTGTTACCGCTGAGCCATGGTAGCTTGCTACTGCTCTGGAACACTTAGGCTGGCCGGCATGTGTCCTTCTTCGTTCCTGTGTCTGTCCCTTCGGGGAAATGTCACGCTTTGAGTACCGGAGTCCTGTTAGCCCGCTACAGCCCGGTTTACCGGAGTCCTGCTAGCCCAGTGCTACAGCCCGGACCCACTTGCTGTTGACCGACACGTTTGAAGCTGGGTCATGGATGCCTGTCCCTGTAAGTCTGTGCCACTTTGGGTTTACGACTAGTCATGTCAGCCCGGGCTCTTTATCATATGGATGCTAGCGACACTATCATATACGTGAGCCAAAAGGCGCAAACGGTCCCGGGAAAAGGTAAGACGACACCCGTGGGGATACCGTGCGTGAGGCCGCAAAGTGATATGAAGTGTTACCAGCTAGATCGATGTGACATCGAGTCGGGGTCCTGACAGCGTGACTCCACCAACGGCATGGTATGGCCCAGCTTCGACATCAACAGCTCAAGACCCTCACGAGGGGCCAAACCTCGCGAGGCGGACGACGCCAAGACCCCTGAGAGGATTGGCCTCTTCAGGCTGGCTCCTGAGGGGCGGGGAGTTCTATGCAAGGTGCACCTCACGAGGCTCAGCTGACGTGAGCCATGAGGCCAAGGCCAGGCGGGCGCAGAGCGCCAGTTTCCTCTTTGGTGCAAGGGAGGCAAGCCGCAGGCACGGAGTCACGAGGAATCAGCCAAATGTTTCCATTCTAGTGGAACAAGACCAAGACCACCAAGACGGCAGGACAGAGGTCATCACCGAGCCCACCGCAGCGTCACGTCCAGGGGCTTTTTGCAAGCGAAGACCACTTTTGTCAGGATAAGTTGTACTACTTGTCCCCTTTCAAATCTAGCCGTTGTGGGATCCCTTCCCGCCAACATTTGGGAAGAGGGCCAAGGCCACTATAATCGGACTTAGCCACCACCATAGAGGGGGATCGGATCGTATTTGGTCTAGTTCACATCCCACCAGCTCTCTTGAGCTCAAGAACACCTCACCTCCTGAGGCCAGTTCATCCACTGTACTAGTTCATCCTCAGCCCTTCGAGGCAATCCACCAAAACGCTGAAGTAGGGTATTACACCGCAAGGTGGCCCAAACCAGGATAAACTGCCGTGTCCCTTTGTCTCTTCGAGCTCGTCGTGCTAGGCTTAGGAGGATCGCGAGTAGGCAGGCTGGGTAGATTGAGATCTCTACATGCACCCCAGAGTTCGAACCTTTCAAGGATTTGCGGAACCCGTAATCCGACAGAGCTAGGCAATATTGCTCTAGTGCTACACTTATATCTTTTTAGAACGCGGTGGTGATTTTATTTTATATAAATTGATGAACTCTCATGCTTCACTTATATTATTTTCGAGGCCAGTTATTGTCACTTATATTATTTTATAGAAACACGAGGGTAAGGCACTTTATATGAGCGGCGGTCGGGGACGAGCGATGGTCTTTTCCTACCAATCTATCCCCCTAGGAGCATGCACGTAGTACTTCATTTCAATAACTAATAGATTTTTGCAATAAGTATGTGAGTTCTTTATGACTAATGCTGAGTCCATGGATTATACGCACTCTCACCCTTCCACCATTGCTAGCCTCTCTTGTGCCGCGCAACTCTTGCCGGTACCATACACCCACCATATTCCTTCCTCAAAACAGCCAACATACCAACCTATTATGACATTTCCATAGCCATTCCGAGATATATTTGCATGCAACTTTCCACCGTTCCGTTTATTATGACATGCTTCATCATTGTCATATTGCTTTCATGATCATGTACTTGACATCGTATTTGTGTCAAAGCCACCTTTCATAATTCTTTCATACATGTCACTCTTGATTCATTGCACATCTCGGTACACCGCCGGAGGCATTCATATAGAGTCATATTTTGTTCTAAGTATCGAGTTGTAATTCTTGAGTTGTAAGTAAATAAGAGTGTGATGATCTTCATTATTAGAGCATTGTCCCAGTGAGGAAAGCATGATGGTAACTATGATTCCCCCACAAGTCGGGATCAGACTCTGGACGAAAAATAAAAAAAGGAGAAAAAGAAAAAAAGAGGCCAAAAATCGAGAAAGGCCAAAATAAAAAAAAATAAAAAAATGAGAGAAAAAGAGAGAAGGGGCAATGTTACTATCCTTTTACCACACTTGTGCTTCAAAGTAGCACCAAGATATTCAGATAGAGAGTCTCCTATGATATCACTTTCATATACTAGTGGGAAATTTTCATTATAGAACTTGGATTGTATATTCAAATGATGGGCTTCCTCAAATTGCCTTAGGTCTTCGTGAGCAAGCGAGTTGGATGCACACCCACTAAGTTTTCTTTTTGAGCTTTCATAAACTTATAGCTCTAGTGCATCTGTTGCATGGCAATCCCTACTCACTCGCATTGATATCTATTGATGGGCATCTCCATAGCACATTGATACACCTAGTTTATGTGAGACTATCTCCCTCTTTTTGTCTTCTCCACAACCACCAGATTCTATTCCACCTATAGTGCTATATCCATGGCTCACGCTCTTGTATTGCGTGAAAGTTAAAAAGGTTTGAGAACATCAAAAGTATGAAAGAATTGCTTGACTTGTCATCGGGGTTGTGCATGATTTAAATATTTTGTGCGATGAAGATGGAGCATAGCCAGACTATATGATTTTGTAGGGAAAACTTTCCTTGGCCATGTTATTTTGAGAAGACATAATTGCTTTATTTGTATGCTTGAAGTATTATTGTTTTTATGTCAATATTAAACTTTTGTTTTGAATCTTTCGGATCTGAACATTCATGCCACAATAAAGAAAATTACATGGATAAATATGTTAGGTAGCATTCCACATCAAAAGTTCTATTTTTATCATTTACCTACTCGAGGACGAGTAGGAATTAAGCTTGGGGATGCTTGATACGTCTCCAACGTATCTATAATTTTTTATTGTTCCATGCTATTATATTATCTATTTTGGATGTTTTATATGCATTACTATGCTATTTCATATTATTTTTGGGACTAACCTATTAACCTAGAGCCCAGTGCCAGTTCCTGTTTTTTCCCTGTTTTAGAGTTTCACAGAAAAGGAACACCAAATGGAGTCCAAACGGAATAAAACTTCTGCGATGATCTTTCTTGGACCGGAAGCAAACTAGGAGACATGGAGATGAAGTCGGAGGAGCCTTGAGGCGGCCACAAGAGTGGAGGGCGCGCGCCCTGTCTTTTGGGCCCCTCGTAGGTCTCTTGACCTAATTCTTTTGCCTATATATACTCTTATACCCCAAAACCACCAGGGCCATCCACGAAAACACTTTTCCACCGCCACAACCTTTTGTATCCATGAGATCCCAGCTAGGGGCCTTTTCGGGCGTCCTGCCGGAGGGGGATTCGATCACGGAGGGCCTCTATATCAACACCATTGCCCTTCCGATGAAGCGTGAGTAGTTTACCTCAGAACTACGGGTTGATAGCTTGTAGCTAGATGGCTTCTTCTCTCTCTTTGATTCTCAATACCATGTTCTCCTCGATGTTCTTGGAGATCTAATCGATGTAATACTCTTTTGCGGTGTGTTTGCCGAGATCCAATGAATTGTGGATTTATGATCAGCTTATCTATGAATATTATTTGAATCTTCTCTGAATTCTTATATGCATGATTTGATGTCTTCGCAAGTCTCTTTGAATTATTGGTATGGTTTGGCCAACTAGATTGGTTCTTCTTGCAATGGGAGAAGTGCTTAGCTTTGGGTTCAATCTTGCGGTGTCCTTTCCAAGTGACGGTAGAGGCAGCAAGGCACATATTGTATTGCTGCCATTGAGGATAAAAAGATGTGGTTTTCATCATATTGCTTGAGTTCATTCCTCTACATCATGTCATCTTACTTAATGCGTTACTCCGTTCTTTATGAACTGAATACTCTAGATGCATGCTGGATAGCGGTCGATGTGTGGACTAATAGTAGTAGATGCAGGCAGGAGTCGGTCTACTTGCCACGAACGTGATGCCTATATTCATGACCATTGCCTTGGATATCGTCATAACTTTGCGCTTTTCTATCAATTGCTCGGCAGTAATTTGTTCACCCACCGTATTATTTTCTATCTTGAGAGAAGCCTCTGGTGAAACCTATGGCCCCGGGTCTCTTTTCCATCATATAAGTTCTCTTTTCCATCATATAAGTTGTATTTTCATCATACAAGTTTCCGATCTACTATTTTTGCAATCTTTTACTTTCGAATCAATAAACCAAAAATATCAAAAATATTTACTTTATCGTTTATCTATCTCTATCAGATCTCACTTTTGCAAGGAACTGTGAAGGGATTGTTAGCCCCTTTACCGTGTTGGGTGCAAGTTTGTTTGAGGACCTCGATGTAATAAGTGTGTGATTGAACTTTGTTATAATTCCTCGAGTACTGTGTGTGTCAGCATACCAATCCAGGGATGACACTTAAGCACATAGGCTTCGGTCCATTGGGATCGTGGTCGCTACAGGAAGTGTCGAATCATTATCATTACTCAATATATTATTCACTGCAATTCAGCTTGCTCAACAGTTCTTTCCATGAAAACACAACCAGCACAACTATCCAGGTGGTCTCTGGAAGCATCGGTTAGTACATTATAAAAATTATCAAGTATTTCATTTTTCTTGAGAGGATGATCAGGAAAAGCATTAAGTAATTGGAGAAGCCTCCCCCAAGCTTATGGGAGACACTCTTCTTCAATTTGCACAAAGTTAAATATTTACTCTAATGCGGCTTGTTTCTTACGAGCGGGGAAATATTTTGAAGAGAAGTAGTAAATCATATCCTGAGAACTACGCACACAACCAGGAGCAAGAGAATTAAACCATATCTTAGCATCACCCTTTAACGAGAAAGAAAACAATTTAATAATATAGTAATAGCAAATTTTTTCCTCATAAGAAAATAGGGTGGTTATATCATTCAGTTTAGTAAGATGTGCCACAACAGTTTCAGATTCATAACCGTAGAAAGTATCAGATTCAACCAAAGTAATTAACTCAGGATCGACAGAGAATTCATAATCCTTATCGGTGAAAAAGATAGGTGAAGTAGCAAATTGCTCATAGTGATCAACAGATATAAATCCCAAGTGACTCAGAGAATAGAGCTATGCTCCCCGGCAACGGCGCTAGAAAAAGGTCTTGATAACCCACAAATATAGGGGATCACAACAGTTTTCGAGGGTAAAGTATTCAACCCAAATTTATTGATTCGACACAAGGGGAGCCAAAGAATATTCTCAAGTATTAGCAGCTGAGTTGTCAATTAAACCACACCTAAAAGACTTAACATCTGCAGCAAAGTATTTAGTAGCAAAGTAGTATGGAAGTAACGGTAGTTTCACCTTTCACCTTAAGTCCGATGGAGATCGATCAATTCTTTAAGTGCCTTACCGGAATCATAAGTTAGTTCCGATTATTATGGGACGATAAGCAGATCAAGAAGAAAAAGTTCGGCGGCATGAAGTCTCATGAGTGTAAAGTGATGATGACGCAGATACTCTCGGTTGCACTTAGGGGGATAATGGACAAGCACGTCCATGACATACTTACTAGTCTCCGCAACTTTTTGAACATTATCTCTCGAAAGTCGATCAATGTGAAGGAGCTCCGAAGACTACAGGAAGAGATCGTTGTCATTAGGGCTGGAAAAAATGCTCGAAACTCGCGAGCTAAATAAGTAGCTCGTGACTCGGCTTGGATCGATTCGAACTCGAATAATAATGAGTCGAGTCGAGTTTTAGTTTAAGATCGTTTGCAGACCGAGTTAAATGAGCCGATCTCATGAGTACTCGTGTAACATGTTAGGATTGGTATAAAAGTCAGCGTTTTTAGGGGTGGTAAAAAACAGTCACTAACCACCTTGCGTCCCAGCACAAGGCCCATGCTTTTAGGGGTAAATCGGGAATACGTTCTCCCATGCTTTCTGCATGGCAGCCTCGACCAACACTACAGGAAAAAAAATTATAAGCCGTGTGCCTAATACACTCGGCTTATGCCGATTTGCACTCGGCTTATATATAAGCCGAGTAAAACTCCCGGTTTATAGGACACGGCTTACAGGGGACCGGCTTACCAGGTATAAGCCGGGTGCCATGCTAAAAAGACTCGGTTTATATATAAACCGAGTGTTTGCGCGAGGCACACGGTTTAATAAAGTAACATGGCGGTAGCCATGTGTTAATGGCCATGTGTCAGCATCGGTGTAAGCCGAGTGCCGCCCGCAACGCTCGGTTTATATATATTATATATAAGCTGAGTGCCTCCTTCTCGGCTTATATTTGGCAGGCCGCCGCTTGTAGTGCCTATAAGCCGGGTGCCTGGCACCTGTTACACACGGCTTATACCTTATAACCCGAGTGCCAAATCTGAGGTATTGTGGTTTGCAGGTATTCAAATGTATGCGTACACACCCCAGGTATTTGAGTATTCAAATGTATATGTATACACCCCGGCTACAAACGCCCACACATACGTAGTACGTACTGCTGTTACACATAGGAATCAATCGAGTGGATCGATTAGCTAGCTATATACATACTACTAGTGGTCTAGTACACGTGAGAGCAGATCGAGCGGCTCGATTAGCTAGATAGAGGCTAGCTTTGCTTGCTGGTGGATCGATGCGGCCGTGCTGGAGCACTCACCCGCCGGCGAGGAGGAGCGCTGCATCGAGCTGAGCATGGACGGGTAGCTTCTGCTGCCGCGAGTTGCTGCTGCTTGCTCCATTGGCTGCTGCTCTTTGAGGAGGCTGCGGCACTTCGGCGTAGGCGGCGGCGGCGTGGAGTGGAGGAGTGGACGGAGAGGAGGGAGAGCCGGTAGCCATTGAGGAGAGGATGGGGATATAATCCAGAAATAAGAGAAGAATGGATGTACAAGCCTCCTCAGCGATTGCGATTCTCGACCGTTGGATCGGGCCGCTTGATGCGTTTTCGTCCGTTGGATCGAGAGGTGGGAGGATCTGGGCCGTCGGATCTGGAAGAAACACTGCTGGAATGAATAGTAATGGCAACATATTGTAAATACCATGCCCCCACCAGCGCATTTTGGTAATTTCGCGTGGTGGGGGTATAAAAGTGCTGGTTCCCTGGTGAACCCTAGCCTCCTCCTCTCCCCGCACTCGCGCCCCCTCCCTCGCCGGCCCCGCCCCGCTCGCCCGCCTTTCCCCGCCCCGCCGCCTCGCCCACCCCGCCCCGCCGTCCCGCCTCGCCCGTCCCGCTCGCCGTCTTCTCTCCCCTTCCCAGCCGCTCGCCCCGCCGCATCGCCGCCGCCTCCTCCTGCGGTCGCTCGTCCCTCCTCCTCCACCCAACCCCTAACCCTAGCAGCTCCCGCCGTCGCCGCCGTCTACTTCGCCCAGCCTGCCGGACCGCCTCCGTCCACTTCCCCGGTGTCGTCGCGGTCGTCCTCGCCTACACACGGCAAGAGGAGCGCCCCCACCCTCTCCTCTCCTCCTCCCTTCATCACGAGCCAGGACAGGGTGGGCCACCGTGGCCGGGCAGGTCAGGCAGCGCGTCCAGATCACCGAGGAGCCGCCCGCAAGGTCGGCCATGGTGCAACCGAGCAGAGCAGGTGAGGAGGGAGACGCTGGTTCCTCTTTCCCGCTGCTTGCTTCGTCGCCGGCGCGGCTCCGATGGACTCTGGTGGCTCCTCTCTGTCTCCTTCCTCACCCCCACACACGGCTCCACTTCCCGCTGGCCATGGGGCTGGCCGGCAGCAGCGCCTCCCTCCCTGCCGCTGCCAGTCCCGGCGCCACCGACGGGTCCATAGGCAGGTAGCCCCACCACTCCTTCCTCCTCCCCCTTCCTTCACCACGCCCTCCCTTGTTGCATCCTCTATCCGTTTAATTTCTGTTTTCCTGACTCTTGTGTCGGACGAGTGGTTGCTGTGGTAGATTGGGTGCGACTATTTCTGGATGAGTAGTAGTTGTCGCGTGATTTTCCTCGTGCGTGTTCTGAGTTCACATCTGATGGGATTTTGCGTGATTGGTGCCTGTGGTAATGCTTGCAGGGGCAAATATTGGTAACTCGTAGTTTGACTTTTTTCAGATGAGCTAATGTACTGCATGTTAGCAGCAGTGAAAAATGTTACACTGACGATATATATTTAATCTGCACTGCCTTGACCTGAAATCATCAAAGCTTATAGCAGTAGCGTGCAGTTTGAGAGCAGCAGGAGCTTCGCCTTGGTTGTACTGCCCAGATTGGTTGACACATTGGTTAATTGTCCATGTGTACAATCCTGTTGATTGTGGAGCAGTAAGGAACATCAGGGAATTTTTATGACCTGGACTTATCATGTGTGAATACAATTAACAGTACAAATACACGTTCTTCAGGCCTTGTTGATCAACAAAATTACCAAAAAAGTTGATACACATGTTGATCTGTAGGTTTATTCGTACAGGGTACTCTTGTGAGTATTTTCCATTTTGAAATTGAAAATAAGCCGTCAAAACTGAAATAAATTGGAGTACTGAAGATCTGCTTGTACTGCCATTTTTTTTGAACTGTGCAGCAAAAGAAATAGTTGCCAATCAGTTAGTAGCATAATTATTGACAGGGAGTATTTAGGACAATCCATGAGGTAGCATAATTATTGATATTAGCTCCATCTATTTTTTGTTTACATGTAATTGCAATGTGCTCTTTTCGAGCTTCACTGTTCAGGATTTTATCATTGGTTATGTTTTTGTGTGGCTTGGCAGAGGCGTCGTTCTTGGTGGTTGAGCCGCTGATGCAGAAGATTCATGGAGAGATTTGTTGGGTGGACGCCGACATCCTTGCCGCCATCCGGTTGCAGGTTCAGTCTTGCGATCTCATGTTCCATTTGGTTCGCAATATCTATGCTCTTTGCATTAGTACTGGTTAAATATGGCCAAACTAATGTGTGAAAAGGTGCTTGAACCTTCTATATTAAAAACTTTTAGATTTATTCAGCGGTAACATACAAGCGGTGGCTGACCCTATTCTATGTTGCTAGCTTTAGAAAATTGTGGAAGCTACCCGTCCTCCTGTTTTCAACTGAATATAGTTCAAATATATTTGCTTCTGTTTCCAATGGTTCTAAACACGTTCCTTAGTTTCTATGAGCAAATGAAGAAGATAACATTTGTTTGTTCTTTGGAATGAAGGAATTTACATAGGTTATTACAGTAAATGCTTACTTTTTTCTCCCCATGACCAGGGTAGTGCTTACAAAAAGAGGCAAGCTGAAGAGGAAGGTTGGAAGAAGGAGAGCAACTGTGCATTGTTATGATTGCCTCTTCCTCCTGTTGCTAAGGTAAGATATACGCATACAATACACTCACCTGATTGTTTCAAAGGGATTCTAGAATTTTTTCTCAAAGTGATACTATTTGCATATTGAAGTTATCCCTCCACAATCCATTTCGTTGTACTTCCTCCAGAAAGATAATATGATCTCCATAGAGGATTGCTCAGTAGAGTGTTTTTATGTTCTCTTTATTAAAATATTTAAGGCTCCAAGCTTCAGAGAATCAAACTCAGGTTCACTATACCATTTTTCATATGCTTATGCTTGAATTGAAGGTGAAGTCTCAGTGTATCAAACCACACAGTGAAACACATATACACATACGACTATACAAGGAAGTGTAAAGAGGTGTGAATGAATAGCATCGGTTATGTGTGTTAGGAATATGCTCTATTATTTTTGCAAGAAGAAACTTGCTCTAAGCTCTGTGTGATCAATTTTATGTGTTTCTGCTATACAGTGTCACAGGCAAAAGGACCAAGTGCGGGCGGGTGAGCATCAGGAGTCCAGTTGATTGGCTTCGGCCTTTGAGTTGCTGCTGGCTAGCGGTGCCGCTTCTGAGCGTCTCCTCACCCCTCACTCATGTGGCCCCTTCAACTGGTAAGATCCCCCCCCCCTCTCTCTCTCAAGACTTTGCTGATTAAACATTTAATAACAAATACATACCATACATTGAGCTAGATTTGGTTGCCTGAAAAAGGAAAAATACGTCTCTTTGTGTAATTGTGGTAATCAATTTTAATCTTTCTTGCTTTTACCTTAGTCTTGCTCAATATGGTCTTATACTTTGAAAGTTCTAATCTGGTTAACATTAAGCTTTTGAAGTTCTAGTTATACCTGTGTTGATAGCCATTAGAAGACAACTAAACAACCAAAGGTTAGAGTTCAGTTTCAGTTATGTATCAAATTATTTATTTCATTGAGATGTCTGAGATTTAAATTAGAAGAAATTTTATTAGCTTTGCCATGTGGCTACAAAATCCCCTCGCTATTTTTTGATCTTGACAGTCTCTGAACCTGTTATATTCTGTAACTTTGGAGAACATACTGGGCATTCACTGTTGCTTGAGATATATTAATCTGTTCTATTTGAGATATATGGGTCATTGGATAAGTAGGATCCTCTATAGCGAAGTGAACATGTTAGAAGTATTTACTAGCTCTCCTCTGCTTTTTTCTGCAGGTGGCACTTTTGCTTGTGTCTTGTTATCTTTTCGAAATGGTGAAGCTGACAATGATAGCCTGTATCACTGATGGCCTTTCATTTGCGGAGTGCTTAGATGGTGGTTATGTTAAGGATGTTGTCTTCTACAAGCAGCAAGCAAAATTGTTGTTCAAAAACATATATAAAGGCCAACATGAATCATCAAGACTGTCAACTGAGACTGGACCATACCGTTCCAGGTTAAGGTATGTATTTACATTACATGATACATTTTTTGCTTTCAGCAAGATGAGGATAATGTGACTGTTTGTGTGCGTGCGTGCTATATGATACATTTTCGCTTTCATCAAGATGAGGATACTGTTACTATTTGTGTGCGTGCATGCTATATGATATATTTTCGCTTTCATCAAGTTGAGGATACTGTGACTAATTGTGTGGGTGCTTTAGTGGTTCTAGGTTATTGTAGTAGTATAACTAGGCTTCGTTTGCACAAAATCCAACTAGGCTTCGTTTACACAAAATCCAAATAGAATTTAGTTTGGAGCTGGTCAGATCCATGTTGTCCTAAATTGTAAAGTACAGCTACAAGTCTAAACCTGGACATTTTCAGAAACTGGGCATTTTTAGAACCTAAACATTTTCAGTTAGTGGCTCAAAATTGTTCGTATCTTAACGGGCATTCTGATCTGTCTTTTTTGGTAGCTGCGGGTTCAAAAGCGCAGTAATGATATTTGCTTACAGTTACTTCAATTACTACACTTGGTTTATCTTTTAAGGGAAATCAGTTTTGTTTACACTGAAAATAATTTGTGTGCTTATCCCATTAACTTGAGTGTGTTATTACAGGTTGCAGGAATAGCTTTATATTAGGAGCAGCTTCTCCACCACCACTCAGCGGTAGAGGAGGTGTGCTTCTTCCCCAACACAACATAGCGTTAGCCACGGTATCCTTGGCCCTCTCCCTCTATCTACCCTCTTCTGTTCCTTACCGAAAAATCATTTTTTTACCTTGTATAATACTTGTGATTTGGACCGATTTGTGTTTTGGGGAGCATCAATTTGGTGCTTCCCCCGTCCATGTGCTGCAGAGAAAAGGAGAAGAAGGGGATGGATGAGCAAGGAGCAGAAGGACCTGAAGAAGAAGGGCAAGGGAAGTGGGGCGATATGCATGTCCAGGGAGGTCAGTCCCCCTCTCCTCCTCTTACTTTCCTTGTACTGCAGCAGCCCTTAATCATCTTTGATTTGTTTTATTCAGTTGTGTTACTTGTTCTCTCCTAAGAAAAACTAGAAACCTGAAGAAAATTGTATTGAAAGTAGTTGAACTTCCAGATTGTACATGTTTTTATTTCTCACTGTAAATTAGCGAAACAAAAACTGAGATCTTTCCATCGTGTATGAATGATCCGTTGGAAATATGAAACGACACTGAGGTTGTGTGAAAAAATTTGTGCAGGGTATAGAAAACCAATTAGTGTTGGCTGCCTTGAAGGGAGCCACAAGGAAGAGAGAGATCAGTGTACATGACATGAAGATGATAAGGCGCCACTTCCACGATGACATCAACATCTCCGTGGTCTGTCTTCAATGGCACATGGGGCGACATCAGATCATGTAAACACCTAATATTTGTACATGGTTATGCCCACCTTCAACGGAAGGCACACATATCCCCATTTGTGGTTTCAGCTTTACGGGAAGTTTTTAGTCGTGTAAGACTAATGCTTATAGTTTGTTTTCAAGTATTTCTGTTGCTGGGCTTATTTTTAAACTATAGTTTGGTTGATGAACTATTTCTACTGAAAAGCTTATTTTGAAAATATAGTTTGGTTGGCGAAGTTGCCTACTATATCACTTAATTCATGTACTATTTGGCAGGACTGGCTATGTTGCTGTAAAAATGTCTTTGTTTTTTTTGTGTGGAGCAGATTCTTTTTAGAGGCCTTGCCTTGGACTTCCTGGATCCTGATTGTTGTTTCGCGTATCTGCTTTGGGCCATTGCTGTTCTTCTACCACTCATTCATATATTATTTGACCATTTGCTTTGCTAAGATTCAAGTATGATGTAATTTAGATTTGTTCTCTTCAAACTTGTACCAATCAATATTTCTAGCTCTTAGCATTGTCTAATATACAATTTTATTGTATGCAGGACATGCATCCTTTAGCTAGATTCATCTTTGTTTGATGTAGTTCTTTGTGATCTGAAAGCAACTGACTACTCAATACCAATCAGTGCATGGAGGGAACTCCTGTCCACCATGCCGGCGACAGGAACATGGAAAACGCAGTCCACGGTGCCACCAATGAACAAGGTAAACACGAGCTGTCGGTCGCTTATAAATTCTGTACTTCAGTAGTATCGATCTAGGGTTCACGTGAGTGATCTTACTGTTATTCGGGCTGTGTATAAAAATGCTGCCCTTTTCAGAGAGAATACTCCAAATCTATTGATTATAATTTAGTTGTGGTATTGAGTTTTACTTAGTATGAATACTCACATAATGAATCTATTAAACGATCTAAAGGCCACCTATTCACATATTAACTTGTGCCACCGTTGTTTTCTTACTTATCGTGTCATTCTTGTTTTTGAGCCTGGCCTGACACATTCTGTTTCCAAATATATTATACCTATCGAATCATTTGGTGTCTCATTAACTGAAGAGCTGATCAGCCCAAAGTCTATGGTTAATGCCATTCTTGGTAACATTGGTCTGCCTGATGCAAAACAAGCAAGGACTACAAGAACTACAATGGACGTGTGAGTGCAATCATCTTTTTCTGGCCGTTCCTGGCGCATTGTTGAATTAGTCACCTTGCCTCTCTTGCACTTAACATTGTCTAATTAGACTTTTCAAAATGATTATCCAGGACTGCTTGGCCTCTCGTTTCGATTAGCCTATCATTAAAGTTGGAAACACCAGAATTGACGCTTGCGTATGAGTGTGTACAGGTTGTCCTTAGGATTTTCTTTGTAGCAAACTCGCTGGATTGTGGATTGGTTTCCTAGGCCATTGTTCTTTGTACAATACTTGAAGCGATCTGCTCGTGTGTGTGACTTTGTCCGATGATTAGGCTTTAGATTTTCTGCTGGTTTATCTTATGATTCATGGTAGCATTTGATTTTTTTTTCAATTACTATGTCTCAATTGTCGAACAGGACAGTAAGAATCTAATAAAACTCTTGCACAACAAAGATTGTTGTCCTTTAGTTACCCAGACCTTTGTTTTCATGGTATAAAACCAACTGTTGTCAACTTTAGTACTCTGGAAAATTATATAACCATTCTGAAATTTCCTATGACACAGGCCGAGACAAGCATTGTAAGGATCCCAGTTAGAATGATGCTTGATCTCCTGGTAGAGCATCTTGGGCTTCACAAGGCCATCTGAGACTCGGGCTCAATGAGAACACAATGAGAGTCATCATTCTCTCTGACACTGCTGTTCAAGACGACCGGACCTGTCCACCGCGCATGCCCATTACTGGTGTATGAACATTGCATCCTTTAATTTACCCTGTATATGAACATTCCATTCTTCAAATATGTTGTACTATCATTCTGGTGGCTATGGAGATGTGTTGTACTGTAGTTTTGGTATCCATTGATGATGTCTTGCTCCGATTACACTTGAATCTGTAGTTTTGGTATCTATTGATGATGTCTTGCTCTGATTACACTTGAATATTTAATTTTTTTATTTTTTTATCCTGATTGAATACATATGATAAGTCTGGCTTTCTACTAACTTCACCATTACATGCATGGGCACATTGTTGAAACTGGCACCCTCGCGCCAAGGCGCGCTGCTGATCTAGTAAGGGAGAGAGGGGAGGGAGGAGAGAGGCCAACAGCCGTTCGATTTCGGAAGGAGCGCACGAGATATGCGGCTGAGTTCTTGCCATGTCACTGATCCGTGGCTCACACGGCTCAGCCAATGAGAAAAAAGCACATGAGCTACATTATGTGTGTTTCTTTACTAGTACGTTTTCATATTAATTAGGACCCATAATTGCATTATTTTGTCATACATTTTTATCACAGCCTCTAGGTATCATATAAAGACACGCTACCAAGTTTCAAGAATTTCGGAGTTCGTTTGCATTCTTTGGAATTAAAAAACCAACAAACTTTATGTTTGGGTCGAATATTGGCGCCCTTGTGTTTGGAATTCCTTTTATTTACTTGTATATGGTCTAAACATAGACTCAAGAACGCAAATATGAATTTTCAATCAAATTTTGCCAACTTTTTCACGCACTTGTAGTTCAAATTTGAATTATATCTGTTAAATGTCTAGAAATGCACTTAATGACTTAAATATAGCAAACGGAACCGAAAGATACCAAAATTTTACATGGATCAAGTAATGGTGTATATTCGGTGTATAAAAATTTCCAAGACCAATGGATGTAGCAACGGTCGCTTTGCCTTCATACCTTGCTCGTTCTCTCTCGAAAACACGTTCCTTCCTCGGAGACGGTCTAGTTTTCAAGTGATGTACATCACAACTTTTACGATATGTTCTCAAATTTATAACACAGCATTTAGGTGTCATATGAAGGCACCATGCCAATTTTCATGTTTTTTGAAGTTTGTCTGCATTTTTTTGGATTTATAAACCGAAAAACTAGATGTTCGGGATCGAGTCTTGGCACTCACATGTTTGGTTTTCCTTTCTTTTTATTGCATATGTCCTATACATAGACTCAAGAACACAACTATGATTTTTTTACCCTCAACTTTTTCACGCACTTGTAGTTCAAAATTGAATTATATCTGTTAAAGATATAGAAATGCACTTAATGGCTTAAATATAGCAAACGGAGCCCGAAAGATTCCAAATTTTTACATGGATCACGTAATGGTGTATATTGAGTGTAGAAAAAAAATCAAGGCCAAGGGATGAAGGAACGGTCGCGTTGCCTTCACATCTCGCTCGTTCCATCTCAAAAACATGTTTCTTCCTCAGAGATGGTCTAGTTTCCAAGCGATATACATCACAACTTTTACGAAACGTTCTAAAAACTTTACCACTATATTTAGGTGTCATATGAGGGCACCATGCCAATTTTCATGCTTTTCGGAGTTCATTTGCATTTTTTGGAATTTATAAACCGAAAAACTAGATGTTCGAGATCGAGTCTTGGCACCCTCATGTTTCGAGTTCCTTTCTTTTTATTCTATATGGCCTAGACATAGACTCAAGAACACAAATATGTTTTTTAACCCAACTTTGTCAACCTTGTCACACGCTTGTAGTTCAAATTTGAATTATATCCGTTAAAGATATAGAAATGCATTTAATGGCTTAAATATAGCAAACGAAGCCCCAAATATTCCAATTTTTTACATGGATCAAGTAATGGTGTATATTGAGTGTAGAAAAAGTTTCAAGGCCAACGGTTGAAGGAACAGTTGCGTCACCTTCACACCTCGCTCGCTCCATCTCAAAAACACGTTTCTTCTTCGAAGATGGTCTAGTTTCCAAGCGATATACATCACACCCTTTACGAAACGTTCTCAATTTTTCACCACGGTATTTAGGTGTCATGTAAGGGCACCATGCCAATTTTCATGCTTTTCAGAGTTCGTTTGCATTTCTCAAAATTTATAAAAAGAAAAACTACATGTTCGGGGTCAAGTCTTGGCACCCTCATGTTTGAAGTTCATTTATTTTTCTTGCATATGGCCTAAACATAGACTCAAGAACACAAGTATGATTTTTTAACCTAACCTTGTCAACTTTTTCACGCACTTGTAATTCAAATTCGAATTCTATTCGCTAAAGATATAAAAATGTACTTAATATAAGCCGAGTGCTGTCACAGTGCACACGGGTTATAGGCCATATAAGCCGAGTGCTGTTGCAGGGCACACAGTTTACAGGCTGCTTCGTGACGGCACCGTCAACCACCTCCGTTTTGGACACGTGGCAGCTATCTTTGCCGTGTCTGCTCTATAAGCCGAGTGCTTTTTTGTCTAGATGCCGTGTACCTCATGTAAGCTGAGGGCTTTTCAGCACCACTCGGCTTATAGACTCCCATAAGCCGAGTCCTTTTTATTTCCCGGGTGTTTGTTTCAGCAAACTCGGTTTAGAGTGACATAAGCCGAGTACCTGAAAAAAAGAACTCGGCTTATACTATTTCACACGGCAAAACGTGATTTTCTTGTAGTGCAATCTCTGCATGATAGTACTATATCTCAACAAACCTGTACCTGTACGCGCGCATGGCGTCTGCATGCCTTGTAAACCAAGGTCCGATCCGATTTCCATTAGTATTCTAGTATTAACGCGTTGTGCATCCAGAGACCAATTCGGAGTGCATTATCTACCATATAGGCAGGTCAATAAATTAACCACGGCCGGCCAAGGCGCGAGGAAGACAGATCGATCGACCGATCATCATGGTCATGGTGATGGAGCTACCTGCCGACCTGCTCGCCGATGTCTTCCGTCGACTTCGTCCGCGTGACCTCGCCGCTGCACGGTGCGTTCACAGCTCCTGGCGCGCCATCATCGACACCGGCCGCATCATGCACCTCGTCCCGCTCCCGCTGGCCGGCATCTTCATCATCTTTCACAACCATGACTTCACGGAGCTCTTCGCCCGCCCCTCGCCGGCACCGGCCATGGTAAGCGCCAAATTCCACCACTACCTGCCCGACGGCGCTTGCGATGCAATCGTCATGGACCACTGCAACGGCCTCCTCCTGCTATTGGGCGGCTACGTGGTGAACCCCGCCACACGGCAGTGGGCCAAGCTGCCCTCCCCGCGGCCGCCACGCCGCTACCGTGACGAGCACTTCCGCAATCACGAGTACATCGCTTTTGACCCGGCTGTGTCGCCACACTACGAGGTGATCGTCGTCCCGCAGTCTCCTTACAAGCATGAAATACTGGACCCTAGGATGGCGGAGTGGGAGTGGCCGCCGTCACCGATGTTGCTGCATGCTTTCTCCTCGAGGACGAACAGGTGGGAGGAAAGATCATTTGAGCGGCAGGGGGAGGCGTTCGGTACCGTTGCCGATGTGCCTTGGTCCGATGATAACAAATGCGGTGTCTACTGGCGTGGACACCTCTACGTTCACCACTATTTTGTCATGAGGTAGGCAGGCATGCACGGACCATCGTTTCTATTATTAGTTTTATAATAAATTTTGTTTCTAATGCGTTCTTTTGTTTGTTTGTTTATTTACTTTATTTATCCACAGAATATGTCTGTCAAGTGGCAAGTATCAAGTAATTAAGCTGCCCCAAGATATTGATACGAGGGGAACTCCCCAACTACGACTAGGAAGATCAGAGAAGGGAGTGTATCTCGCATCAATTGCGTTCGGGAGGCTTCAAGTTTGGATCCTCGATGAGTCTTGTGCTCGTCTTGAGTGGGTCCTGAAGTATCAAGCAGATATTTGGCACATGTTTGCACATCGGAGCTACAATCAAGAAGTTCATGGGTCTTGGATCATGGAGGATGTCAACTATCATTCCTATCATGATAGTTTTCCAGATTACAAGGAACAAGCACCACAAGAAAAAAAAATGAATGGGACTCGGACAGTGAGGATGTGCTTGGCACCAAAGACAAGATTGATGGGCCGTGCAGAAAAGATATTGACATCATTGGATTTCATCCTCACAAAGAAGTTGTCTTTTTCACTGAATCACTAGAGAGAGGATTGGCATGTCATTTCAGTACCTCAAAGCTTCAAGACTTGGGATACATGTACCCAACACGCTATGATTGGTTTGCTGAAGGCCATAGATTCATAGAAAGCTCGTTTCCATACACACCTTGTTGGACTACAGAGTTCCCTACAAGTAACTGATTTGGAAGCTCGCTTTATGCTACATTTTAAGTTAATAAAAGCACATGTTATCGAAAAGAAGTTTATCGCAGATTCCCTGTTTAGACCAAGCAACACCCTCACCGCAATCAAATGCGATAGAACATGTGTAATGTTACTTTTTTACATTATAGTTGAGACAATTCTTAGGTTTATTATTGTATTTGTTTTATTCTAGATTAATTTATTAGATAGCATTGTGGCCCTTTCTATTGCTCCACAAATCTCGTACATGTGGCATTGGATGGATCTTGTGTTGGAATTTGCTAGTGGGCCTTTGGCCCAAAGCTCACCTAAAATTCTGAAATTCTCTTGGCCCATTCATGCACACATGTAAGTGGTGTGAGTAGGACTAAAGTTTAGTCCCATCCCGGAAGTTGAGAGAGACTTGCACCTCTTGATAAGGTGAGTTCTCCTACCACATGTATGAGCATGAGAAGAGGAGACGTACGCCTGCTCCTCCTCCTCGCTCGCCTCGCCATGCCACGTCTCGCCACGACAGAGCTATGCACGTTGTCTATATTTTTGCCACACGGGAAAAATTAATAATTAATGTACGCGTTATTTACTCTGTCGTTTCCAATTCTATTGGATCGTGGGGCTGTTACTTGGACGTGGGTTATATAGTCAGGCAGACGTCTACCCTAGCCACCGCCACAACGTATGGTTTCACACCGTTCCACATCATTGCGCCGCCACGCAAGTCTTCTCCATCCCTCCTTCCGGCGTGCACCGCAAGAAGGGACAACAAGCCTCCGGAACCCCGCCTCTCATGATCCTGTACGGGAGACGGGCGAACAGGTTTTTCGGGAGCGCACTTGTTTTACTCTTGAAGAAGAAAGTACCCTTTATGTAGAAAGGCAATAAAAACCAGGTAATGGCAAAATTTGCACGCAATTTACACATAAATTGTGCTTTGTTATAATATGCAAAAATAAGGGTATTACTGTTAAAGAAAGAAAATGAAATAAAATAAAAATTAAAATGAAAACAAAATAATGAATTTTTCTAGGGAAGAATAAAAAATTTAGGGAAGATTGAAACCCTTTGAGAAAAAAAAACAAAAACAAAATAATGAAGTTTTCGAGGGAAAAATGAAATCCTTTAAGGAAAATGAAAAACTAAAAAAAATACAAAATAATGAAGTTTTCTATGGAAGAATGAAACCCTTTAATAAAACAAAATACAAAAACTAAAATTAAAACAAAATAATGAAGTTTTCTATGTAAGAATTAAACCCTTTAAGAAGAAAGAAAATATAGAAACAAAAACCCAAACAAACTAATGAAGTTTTGGGAAAATGAATACCTTTAAGAAGAAATAAACTAAAAAAATAACTTGCACACAAGTATGCCATGGAATTACACTTTTCTAAATGCCAAAAATAAGCATATACATTGCAGTTTTTGCTTCTACTATAATTTACAAACATGGTGTATCATACTTGCATGTCTACTGACTGACAAACACAAAAGTAAAAATATTTTTTAAGAAGAAATAATGTATAGTGGCATTGGTATCACCCTTTAAGAAGAAATGAATTTTAAAAAATAGTGATACAATTTGCACACAATTTACACATAAATTGCACTTTTTTAGTTATGTAAGAATGAAAATATTTTTTAGTTATGTAAGGCCGGGCAAGCGCCTCTTTTCTAAAAAAAGAAAAAGAAAAAAAACTTGCATACAACTTTGCACTGAAATTCCACTTTTTATAATATGCACCGAATACACATATAATAATGCAACTTTAGCGGTCTAGTATAATTTACACACATATTTTGTACTTTCATGCATAGATACACCTAATAATAGAAAATGTATTTAATTAGCAAAGAATTGCACAAAACAATTAGCATTTGTATTACCCTTAAATAGTAAAGAAAACAAAAAAACAAAAAATTACACACAATTAGCACAAAAAATGCAATTTTTATAATATGTAGAATAAATATATAAGAGTGAAGTTTCCATACTCTGATGTAATTTGTACATGTAGTACTTGCATGTATACATTTTTCCCGCACTCAACATCCGAAATACACATAAAGAAAAATAAACTCAACTGAACAATAAAAAAAAATACATGTGCAGAAAACAAAAGTAAACACATGAAAAAAAAGCATACACACACACACACCAAAATCCAGCCCAAGAAGGAAATCGACTGACCCAAAATAGGTGTCAATCAAATCCAAACAGCCCAACACCACCAGCAAAATGTGACAAAAAAAAGCTACACAAATCTTAAAGCACAATCCAAGGGTCGGAAAATCGATTGACCACAAAACTAAAATTCAGCTGACTGAAATCTAGCTAAAGTGTACTTTTTTTACATTATAGTTGAGACGATTCTTAGGTTTATTATTGTATTTGTTTTATTCTAGATTAATTTATTAGATAGCATTGTGGCCCTTTCTATTGCTCCACAAATCTCGGACATGTGGCATCGGATGGATCTTGTGTTGGAATTTGCTAGTGGGCCTTTGGCCCAATGCTCACCTAAATTTCTGAAATTCTCTTGACCCATTCATGGACACATCTAAGTGGTGTGAGTGGGACTAATGTTTAGTCCCACCCCGAAAGTTGAGAGAGACTAGCACCTCTTTATACGGTGAGTTCTCCTACCAATTGTATGAGAATGAGAAGAGGAGACGTATGCGTGCTCCTCCTCCTCACTCGCCTCGCCATGCCACACCTCGCCGCGTCAGACTTATGCACATTATCTATATTTTTGCTACACAGGAAAATTAATAAGTAATTAATTAATAATTAATGTACGCGTTATTTACTCAGTCGTTTCCAATTCTATTAGATCGTAGGGCTGTTGCTTGGACGTAGGTTGTATAGTCAGGCAGACGTCTACCCTAGCCGCCGCCACAATGTATGGTTTCGCACCGTTCTAGATCATTGAGCCGCCACGCAAGTCTTCTCCATCCCCCCTTCCGGCGTGCACCGCAAGAAGGGACAACAAGCCTTCGGAATCCCGCCTCTCGTGATCCTGTAGGGGAGAGGGGCGATCTTGTTTTTGGAGAGCGCACTCGCGCTACTGCTGGCAGTGATGACTTCGCCAACGACAACTTCTTCCCCGACCCTTGCAACCTCCTCATCGACGACATGGGCGACAACATCAACATCGGCAGTCCTGCTCCCGCTGCACCGTATGTGATCTTGTCCTCCGTGTTCGAGATTGTGCTAGAATTCTTAGTTCTAGCCTATGCCCTAGATATGATCTGTTCATCTACTATGCTAGTCCGCATGATTAGTCTAATCTCTGTTTTCATCGTCATGATTTATGTACTGTTTATTTGGAATAAACCTCGTAGTAATTTGCTCATATTTTCAACAATCCAAAAACCTGATCGTAGGCAATTTACTCCAAGTGGTTTTGCTGCGCATCTTAAGCCGCCTACCTTTAAGGGGGTGCAATATAATAGGTGGCGCACGAGAGCAGTTTACTGGTTCCAAACCATGTACTGCTATGACGCCACCAAGGGAAAGCCCGAGGGCATTCTTAATCCTGCACGGCAGGAAGCTTTTGAGAAGATGGATACCCTCTTTAAAGGCGCCCTTCTGAGTGTTCTTGATGATTCCATTGTGGATTCGTATATGTCGTTTGACAACGGCAAGGACATGTGGGTTGCGCTCGAGGCCAAGTTTGGGGCCTCGGACACCGACAACGAGTTGTACATCATGGAGCAATTCTATGACTATAAGATGACTGGTGAGCGCTCTGTTGTCCAGCAAGCTCATGAGATACAGTCGCTCGCAAAGGAACTTGAGTACTTCAAGTGTGTGTTGCCGGACAAATTTGTTGCCGGAGGCATCATTGCCAAGCTTCCACCTTCGTGGAACAATTTTGCTACTTCCCTGAAACACAAGAGAGAGGAGTTCTCCGTTTTGGATCTCATTGGTACTCTTCATGTTGAAGAGAATGCGAGAGCAAAAGACACATGTGCTCAAGTTGTTGAGGGAGCTTCTAGTGCCCACATGGTGCAGAAGAAGAACTTCCAACCCAACAAGTTCAAAAACAATAAGAACAAAACTCAAGGCAAAGGCAAGTTTGATGCAAAGAACAAGCCATCACATCATACCAAATTCAAGAAGAATTCTCATAAGAAGGGAAAATGACTATGCCATGTCTGCGGTGATCCTAATCACCGAGCTCCGAAATGTCCTAACCGTTTTGAGGAGCGTGAACATGAGAAGAGTGGCAAGTCTGCTAATGTTTTCATCGGTGATACTGATATGAAGGAATCTGGGTACGGTATTTTCCTACCATCCTTTCAGTATTTCAATCTCTGGATTAGTTAATAGACACTGGTGCCAATGTACATGTTTGTGCTAACGCCTTCATGTTTTCTTCTTACCAGATCACAGGGACTTCTCCCGTGCTGATGGGGAATGGGTCACATGCCATTTTTTGAGGTGTCAGTACGGTCGATCTGAAGTTTACTTCAGGGAAGATCGTGCGACCGAAGAACGTTCATCATGTGTCGTCCATCAATAAGAATCTCGTCAGCGGATCCTGTTTATGTCGAGATAGTTTTAAGTTGGATTCTGAGACCAATAAAGTTGTAATTTCTAAGTGTGGACAATTTTTTGGAAAAGGCTATGAGTGCGGAGGCTTGTTCCGCCTGTCTTTGTCAGATATTTGCACTAAAGTTATCAACAATGTCTGCCACGATAATGAGTCCAACATTTGGCATTCACGACTTTGTCATATTAACTTTGGTTGCATGACACGGCTAGCCAATATGAGTTTAATTCCGAAATTCACCACTGTCAAGGGCTCCAAGTGCCAAATGAGTGTGCAAGCTAGGCAACCTCAAAAATCCCATAAGACTGCAAAGGCAAGAAACTTGGCGCCACTAGAGCTTATATATTCTGATCTTTATGAGATGAATGGCGTGTTGACAAAAGGTGGAAAGAAATACTTCATGGCGTTGATTGATGACTCCACTAGATATTGTCATGTGTATCTTCTAAAATCAAAAGATGAGGCTTTAAATTTCTTCAAAAACTATAAAGCTGAAGCAGAGAACCAACTTGATCGAAAAATTAAACGGCTTAGGTCTGATCATGGTGAAGAGTATTTTTCCAATGAATTTGATTTGTTTTGCGTGGAACATGGTATAATCCATGAGAGGACGTCTCCCTACTCACCTCAGTCAAATGGGGTAGCTGAAAGAAAGAACCGGACTCTAACTGATATGGTTAACACCATGTTAGATACATCGGGTCTCTCCAAGGCATGGTGGGGGGAGGCACTAATGACTGCATTGTTGGAAATATGCCCTAGAGGCAATAATAAAGTGGTCATTATTATATTTCCTTGATCATGGTAATCGTCTATTATCCATGATATAATTGTATTGACCGAAAACTCAAATACATGTGTGGATACATAGACAAAAACATGTCCCCAGTAAGCCTCTACCGGACTAGCTCGTTGATCAAAGATGGCTATGGTTTCTTAGCCATGGACATGAGTTGTGATTTGATAACGGGATCACATCATTAGGAGAATGTGTGATGGACAGGACCCAAACTATGAACGTAGCATATGATCGTATCAAGTTTATTGCTATCTTTTTTCTGCATGTCAAGTATATGTTCCTATGACCATGAGATCATGCAACTCACTGACACCGGAGGAGTGCCTTGTGTGTACCTAATGTCGCAACGTAACTGGGTGACTATAAAGGTGCTCTACAGGTATATCCGAGGGTGTCTGTTGAGTTAGCATGAATCAAGACTGGAATTTGTCACTCCGTATCACAAAGAGGTATCTCAGGGCCCACTCGGTAGTACAACATCACAATAAGCTTGCAAAGCAATGTGACCAATGAGTTAGTAATGGGATCTTGTATTATGGAACGAGTAAAGAGACTTGCCGGTAACGAGATCGAAATAGGTATGGAGATACCGACGATCGAATCTCGGGCAAGTAACATACCGATAGACAAAGGGAACTGCATATGGGATTAGCTGAATCCTTGACATCGAGGTTCAACCGATAAGATCTTTGTAGAATATGTTGGAACCAATATGGGCATCCAGGCCCCGATGTTGGTTATTGGCCATAGAGGTGTCTCGGTCATGTCTGCATAGTTCTCGAACATGCAGGGTCTACACACTTAACGTTTGGTGATGGTATAAGTATAGTTGAGTCATTATGGTGGTCACCTTGACTCTTGCAGAAAGTAAAAGACCTAAAGTAAAAGATAGGCCCTTCGCAGAGGGAAGCAGAGGTTGTCATGTGCTTTTAGGGTGGATGCACAAAATCTTAATGCAAAAGACGTCGCTTTATATTGCCACTTGCGATATGAACCTTTATTATGCAGTCCGTCGCTTTTATTACTTCCATATCACACGATCATATACAGCTTATTTTCTCTGCACTAATAAGTCATACATATTTAGAGAACAATTTTTATTGCTTGCAACATGACAACTTACTTGAAGGATCTTACTCAATCCATAGGTAGGTATGGTGGACTCTCATGGCAAAACTGGGTTTAAGGATATTTGGAGGCACAAGTAGTATCTCTACTTGGTGCAAGGAATTTGGCTAGCATGAGGGGGAAAGGCAAGCTCAACATGTTGGACGATCCATGACAATATACTTTAACTAAGATGTGAGAAAACATAACCCATTATGTTGTCTTCCTTGTCCAACATCAACTCTTTAGCATGTCATACTTCAATGAGTGCTCACAATTATAAAAGATGTCCAAGATAGTATATTTATATGTGAGAACCTCTCTCTCTTTATTACTTCCTATTAATTGCAACGATGACCAAAACTATGTTTGTCAACTCTCAACAACTTTTATGCCTCATACTCTTTATATGTGAAGTCATTACTATCCATAAGATCAATATGAACTCTTTAATTCTTTTTATTCTTTCTATTTTCTCAAGATCGTAGCAATATAGCAAAGCCCTTGACTCAACACTAATCTTTATTAGATAGCTCACGGACTCGATTACATAGAAGGATCACAAAGCAAAACTCGAAACTAATTCATACCAAAACTTTATCTACTAGATCAAGATATTACTAAAAGGATCGAACTAAGAAAAATGGTAAAGATAGGAGTGTGATGGTGATACAATACCGGGGCAACTCCCCCAAGCTTGGCAGTTGCCAAGGGGAGTGCCCATACCCTTGTGATTATGTCTCCTTCTTCAGAGTTGGTGTTGTGATCTTCTTGGAGATGATGCCCCTCAGGATACGATTCTCCTCCTCGAGCTTATTGACTTGTTGCTTGAGGTCCATATTCTCCTTGCGGAGCTTGCCCGTGAAGGCTAAAGCTCCTTTTACCCCAGGATGCTGCATAGCTTCTGGAGAACAAGTGACACCCTTTTTCATATTTTCATAAGAAAGAAATTTAACATTGGAAGGGATCACCGAGTTTGGAATAGCTGAGCTTTGTAGTTCCCCCATCATGAATCCTGCTTGGAAGCGGGAGGTAACTTCTTGATCCTCCTCCATGGCATCTATCCTTTTCAAGTCGGCATCCATCTCATCCTCCGTTGATGGCCCAAAGTGATAAGCATCGTTGTTTGCTCCTGGACCTGGCATCGGGTGGGACACCCAACTCTCCCCAACTAACTCTTGAGACGACATCTTGCTCTAAATCTGTAACAGAGACAACTCGAAACAAAGACAAGATTTTTGCGTGATACGGTGGTCAAAACCTTCGGGAGATTATATAATGATTTTTTACCGCAAAAGAAGTAACGTGCAAGAAAACGAAGTCCGGAAGGCACACGAGGTGCCCACGAGGCAGGGGACGTGCCAGTAAGGGTGGGCGCGCCCTCCACCCACGTGGAGGCCTCGTGTCCTTCCCGGACTACTTCTTATTTCCTTAAATTCTTAAATATTCCAAAAGGAAGAGAAATTTCTATTAGAATTGTCTTGGAGTCGGTTTACTTACCGTACCACATACCTATTCCTTTTCGAAGTCTGAAACATTCTAGAAGGTGTCTCTTATGTATTCCTCCGGGGTTATGGTTTCAATAATATTTGTTTCAACATTTATGGGATTACCTGAGATATAATGTTTGATTCTTTGACCGTTCACCACCCTCGGACTTGTGCCTTCGAAGTTGTTGATTTTTATGGCACCAGAACGATAGACCTCCTCGATAACGTAAGGGCCTTCCCATTTAGAGAGAAGTTTTCCTGCAAAAAATCTTAAATGAGAGTAGAATAGCAACACATAATCACCTACGTTAAACTCATGCTTTTGTATTCTTTTGTCATGCCATCTTTTAACCTTTTCTTTAAACAGCTTGGCATTCTCATATGCTTGGGTTCTCCATTCATCAAGTGAGCTAATGTCAAATAACCTCTTCTCACCGGCAAGTTTGAAATCATAGTTGAGCTCTTTAATAGCCCAATATGCCTTATGTTCAAGTTCGAGAGGTAAGTGACATGCTTTTCCATATACCATCTTATACTGAGACATACCCATAGGATTTTTATATGCAGTTCTATAGGCCCATGTTTATTGGAAGAATTCTTTCTAGACCTATTAACAGTCTTTTGCAAAATTAATTTGAGCTCTCTATTACTCAGCTCTACTTGACCACTAGATTGTGGGTGATATGGAGATGCAATCTTATGATTAACATCATACTTAGCAAGCATTTTACGGAAAGCACCATGAATAAAATGTGAACCACCATCAGTCATGAGATATCTAGGGACTCCAAACCTCAGAAAAATAACTTCTTTAAGCATCTTAATAGAGGTGTTATGATCAGCACTACTAGTTGGAATAGCTTCTACCCACTTAGTAACGTAATCAACAGCAACTACAATATGTGTATATCCATTAGAGGCAGGAAAAGGTCCCATATAATCAAAGCCCCAAAAATCAAATGGTTCAATAACAAGAGAATAATTCATAGGCATTTCTTGACGTCTACTAATATTACAAATTCTTTGACATTCATCACAATACAAGACAAACTTACGAGCATCCTTGAAGAGAGTAGGCCAATAAAAACCGGATTGCAATACCTTATGTGTAGTTTTGTCTCCAGCGTGATGTCCTCCGTATGGTTCGGTGTGACACTTGCGTAGGATCTATTCCTGTTCATGCTCAGGTACACAACGTCTAATAACACCATCTACTCCTTCTTTATAAAGGTGTGGGTCATCCCAGAAGTAATGTCTTAAATCATAAAAGAACTTTTTCTTTTGCTGGTATGTGAAACTAGGTGGTATAAATTTAGCAACAATGTAATTAGCATAATCAGCATACCAAGGAGGAGTACGAGAAGCATTGACAACCGCTAATTATTCATCAGGAAAACTATCATTAATAGGCAGTGGGTCATCAAGGACATTCTCTAACCTAGACAAGTTGTCTGCAACGGGGTTCTCAGCTCCCTTTCTATCAATAATATGCAAGTCAAATTCTTGGAGCAAGACAACCCATCTAATGAGTCTAGGCTTAGCATCTTTATTTTCCGTAAGATATTTAATAGCAGCATGATCAGTGTGAATAGTAACTTTGGAATCAACAATATAAGGTCTGAACTTATCACAAGCAAATACGACTGCAGAATTCTTTTTCAGTAGTAGCATAATTTCTTTGGGCAGTATCAAGAGTTTTACTACATATTGGATAACATTTTCTTATCAACTCTTTGCCCTAGAACAACACCTACAGCATAATCACTAGCATCACACATAATTTCAAAGGGTAAATTCCAAGCAGATGGTTGAACAATAGGTGCAGTGATAAAATTTTTCTTAAGGATTTCAAATTCTTCTACACAATCATCATCGAAGACAAAAGGAATATATTTTTGCAATAAATTAGTCAAAGGCCAAGAGATTTTAGAAAAGTCCTTAATGAACCTCCTATAAAAACCGGCATGACCAAGGAAACTTCTTATACCTTTAATGTCCTTGGGACACGGCATCTTTTCAATAGCATCAACTTTAGCCTTATCAACTTCAATACCTCTTTAAGGAATTTTATGCCCCAAGACAATGCCTTCATTAACCATAAAGTGGCACTTTTCCCAATTCAAGACGAGACTAGTGTCTTCACATATCTGCAAAACTCGCTCAAGGTTGCTCAAGCAATCATCAAAAGAGGATCCATCAACGGAGAAGTCATCCATGAATACCTCACAAATATTTTCACAAAAGTCAGAGAATATAGCCATCATACATCTTTGAAAGGTAGCAGGTGCATTACATAAACCAAAAGGCATACGTCTATAAGCAAAAGTACCAAAAGGGCAAGTAAAAGTAGTTTTTGATTGATCCTCCGTGGACACAGGTATTTGAGAGAAACCAGAATAACCATCTAGAAAGCAGAAATGTGTATGTTTGGATAGTCTTTCTAGCATTTGATCAATGAAAGGTAAAGGGTAATGATCTTTCTTAGTAGCTTTATTTAATTTACGGAAATCAATTACCATCCTATAACCTATAATAATTCTTTGCGGGATCAATTCATCTCTATCATTAGGAACGACAATAATACCTCCCTTTTTAGGGATGTAATGGACAGGACTTACCCAATCACTATCAGCAATGGGATAAATTATACCTGCCTCAAGGAGCTTTAGTATCTCCTTTCTTATCACTTCTTTCATCTTAGGATTTAATCATCATTGATGATCTCTCACTGCCTTGGCGTCTTCGTCTAGTCTAATTTTATGTTGGCATAGAGTGGGACTAATGCCCGTAAGATCATCCAGAGTATATCCAATAGCAGCACGGTGCTTCTTCAGAGTTTTCAATAATCTTTCCTCTTCTTGCTCTGAAAGGTTAGCACTAATAATAACAGGATATATCTTCTTTTCATCAAGATAAGCATATTTAAGATTATCAGGTAAAGGTTTAAATTCAAACACGGGATCACCCTTGGGTGGAGGAGGATTCCCAAGGATTTCAACGGGTAAGTTGTGTTTCAAAATAGGACCCTGTTTAAGGAATACTTCATCTATTTCCCTTCTTTCGTTCATAAACATATCATTTTCATGGTCTAGCAAATATTGTTCTAACGGATCAATAGGAGGCACGGCAATAGAAGCAAGACCAATAATTTCATCCTTACTAGGCAATTCTTTATCATGGGGTTGTTTACGAAACTTAGCAAAATTAAACTCATGTTTCATATTTCCCAAGCCAATTGTAACAACATCCTTTTCACAATCAACTTAGCATTAACGGTATTCTAGAAGGGTCTACCAAATATAATGGGACAAAAGCTATCTTGTGGGGAACCAAGAACAAGAAAATCAGCAGGGTATTTAACCTTCCCGCACAAGACTTCAACATCCCTAACAATCCCAAATGGTGAAATAGTGTCTCTATTAGCAAGCTTAATTGCAACGTCTATATCTTTTTTCTCAGCAGGTGCAATATCATGCATAATTTCTTCATATAAAGAATAAGGTATTGCACTGGCACTAGCACCCATATCACATAAACAATGATAACAATGATCTCCTATTTTAACACAAATAACAGGCATGCCTACAACAGGTCTATGTATCTTAGCATCGGGTCTACCAATATTAGCAGCTTCATCACAGAAGTAAATAACATGCCCATCTATATTATCATCCAAGAGATCTTTAACCATAGCAATACTAGGTTCAACTTTAATTTGCTCAGGAGGTGTATATGTTTTAGTATTACTCTTACGAACCACAGTTGAAGCTTTAGCATGATCCTATATTCTAACAGGGAAAGGTGGTTTCTCAACATAAGTAGTAGGAACAATAGGATCATTATAAGTGATAGTCTTTTCTTCAACTGTAACAAGTGCAACTACTTTTACTTCGATGGGAGGATTATATTTAAACCACTTCTCCTTAGGGAGATCAACATGAGTAGCAAAAGATTCACGGAAAGAAGCTACTATCTCAGAGTCAAGTCCATATTTAGCGCTAACTCCACGAAAAACATCGGTATCCATAAAAGATTTAACACAATCAAACTTAGGTGTCATACCTGACTCCTTACCATCGTCGGAACCCCAATCTTCAGAGTTGTGTTTAATTCTTTCCAATAAGTCCCACTTGTATTCAATAGTCTTCAGCATATAAGAACCAACATAGGAAGTATCGAGCATGGTGCGATTGTTGAGAGAAAGCCGAGCATAAATTTTTTGAATATTCATTTCTCTTGAGAGATCATGATTGGGGCATGAATATAACATTGACTTAAGCCTCCCCCAAGCTTGAGCGATGCTTTCTCCTTCGCGAGGCCAAAAATTATATATGTAATTACGATCACGATGAACAAGATGCATAGGATAGAACTTCTGGTGAAATTCCAATTTCAATCGCTTATAGTTCCAAGATCCCGTATCATCACAAAGCTTATACCATGTCAACGCGTCTCCCTTCAAAGATAAAGGGAAGACCTTCCTCTTAACAACATCATCGGCCTGCAAGCTTAAATAATCCACAAACTTCATCCACAAAGATAAGGTGTAAGTTGGGATGCAATGTTCCACCTCCTTCAAAGGGATTAGCTAGCAGTTTCTCTATCATACCCGAAGGAATCTCGAAGTAAACATTTTCAGTAGGTTCAGTAGGTTGAGGAGCAACTATTTGCTCTACTGATCGGGCGAAGATGCCCCGAACAAGCCCCTCAAAGGATTAGTTTCCATAGTAACAAGTGACAGAAAATTTCAGCACACTATATAAATGTTTCCTTACCAAGTTCCACTCACCAAAGGCGCTTCACTCCCCGGCAACGGCGCCAGAAAAGAGTCTTGATGACTCACAAGTATAGGGGATCTATCGTAATCCTTTCGATAAGTAAGAGTGTCGAACCCAACGAGGAGTAAAAGGAAATGGCAAGCGGTTTTCAGTAAGGTATTCTCTGCAAGCACTAAAATTGTAGGTAACAGATAGTTTTGTGATAAGATAATTTGTAACGGGTAACACGCAATGAAAGTAAACAAAGAGCCGCAAGGTGGCCCAATCCTTTTTGTAGAAAAGGACAAGCCTGGACAAATTCTTATAATGAGAAAAGCGCTCCCGAGGACACATGGGAATTATCGTCAAGCTAGTTTCATCACGCTCATATGAGTCACATTCGTTACTTTGATAATTTGATATGTGGGTGGACCAGTGATGTGGTACTGCCCTTTCTTGGACAAGCATCCCACTTATAATTAACCCCTATTGCAAGCATCCGCAACTAGAGAAGAAGTATTAAGGTAAACCTACCCACAACATGAAACTAGTGGTTCCAAATTAGCCCCTTACGAAGCAACACATAAACTAGGGTTTAAGCTTCTGTCACTCTAGCAACCCATCATCTACTTAATACTTCCCAATGCCTTCCTCTAGGCCCAAATAAAGGTGAAGTGTCATGTAGTCGACGTTCACATAACACCACTAGAGGAGAGACAACATACATCTCATCAAAATATCGAACGAATACCAAATTCACATGACTACTAATAGCAAGACTTCACCCATGTCCTCAGGAACAAACGTAACTACTCACAAAGCAAATTCATGTTCATGATCAGAGGAGTATTAATATGCATTAAGGATCTAAACATATGATCTTCCACCAAGTAAACCAATTAGCATCAACTACAAGGAGTAATCAACACTACTAGCAACCCACATGTACCAATTTGTGGTTTTGATACAAGATTGGATACAAGAGATGAACTAGGGTTTTGAGAGGAGATGGTGCTGATGAAGATGTTGATGGAGATTGACCCCCTCCCGATGAGAGGATCGTTGGTGATGACGATGGTGATGATTTCCCCCTCCCGGAGGGAAGTTTCCCCGGCAGAACAGCTCCGCCAGAGCCCTAGATTGGTTCCGCCTCGAGGCGGCGGAGTTTCAACCCAAAGTCTTTCGTCTGATTTTTTCCAGGGTAAAAGACTTCATATAGCAGAAGATGGGCACCGGAAGGCCACCAGGGGGCCCAGGAGACAGGGGCGTGCCCAATAGGAGGGGGCGCGCCCCCACCCTCCTAGCAAGGGTGTGGGCCCCCTCTGGTTCTTTCTTTGCTCAATAATTCTTATTAATTTCAAAAATGACTTTCGTGGAGTTTCAGGACTTTTGAAGCTGTGCAGAATAAGTTTCCAATATTTGCTCCTTTTGTAGTCCAAAATCCCGGCTGCCGGCATTCTCCCTCTTCATGATAAACCTTGTAAAATAAGAGAGAATAACCATAAGCATCGTGACATATGTGTAATAACAGCCCATAATGCAATAAATATCGATATAAAAGCATGATGCAAAATGGACGTATCACCGGTCGTTGCCACCACTGCTCGAGCTCTGATCTGAGGAAGAGCCGCCGTCACGAGAAGAAGAGCGCGCACTGCTAGTGCCAAGCTCACCTTCGCCACCCTCGTCGTCACTGCCGTCCTCCGGGCAGCACCCCACGCGGCGGCCGTCCTCCCTGAACACCCTCACGTAGAGGGTTGCCAGGCCGTCGTACTTGAAGTGGAGGGTGCACCTTCCACCCAGGCCTCGCGCGCGGGGGAACGTCTGCCAGCCGCGGGTCAGGATCATTCTGCCAAAGCTGGCAACCTCAGTCCCGACCCACGAAGCTCTGCTACAGCAGCCATCAGCGTGCAGCCAGAGATTATCGAGCCCCGAGGATGGAAGCTCGCTGGAGAAGAAATGCAGAAGCTGGAGCGAGGTGCCGGTTGGGCTCTCCGACCACACCACGAACTCGAGGAGCACGTCCAGCAAGGAGAAGCGCGGCTGAGGAGGGCGCACGATCACCGCGAGCCTCCCCTCGTCATGGGGGCTGCTCCGAAGCCGGTGGCCCCCGCCGCGAGAAGAGGTGCCACCGCGGGCACCAAGAGAAACGCCAGCTCCAGGGGGCGTGCACCCGCCCCCCTGCAGGCTGCTGCAGGGGTCGCGGGGTGCTTATGGGGACGGTCGCGGCCTCTCTTGGGAGGCGGAGAGGCTGGTCCCTCCTTGGAAGCTTTCCCCTTCTCGACCGTCGAAAACCTCCTCGTCTACGCCATGGAAGCAATACGAAGAAGGAGAAGAAGCGGGCGGCAGGAAGACGAAGGAGAGATGAGTGGGGGGGCTCTGCCCCTTCCCCACATTTATAGCCAAGGAAGGCCAATGGCCAGCCTCCACGACCTCGCGCTATGATGATCTTCTGCATGCCGCATCATTCAGTCAAGTCGAATAGTTGCCGAGGCAGCTTGGGGAAGTGGAGACGCCCACGTCCCAGCAATCGCCATGCGTCATCAAGGCTGCAGGCGGTTAGGGCCCACGGCGCTTTGCACTTGCCCTTTGGCTTAGCCTAGAAGCCAAGTCCGAGCGTGCCTTGGGCCCAGGGGCTACTGTCGGCGTTCTAGATATGGGGGTATCCAGACTTACCTGCCTGCGGCCCACCGTGTGACTCCACCAACGGCATGGTATGGCCCAGCTTCGACATCAACAGCTCAAGACCCTCACGAGGGGCCAAACCTCGCGAGGCGGACGACGCCAAGACCCCTGAGAGGATTGGCCTCTTCAGGCTGGCTCCTGAGGGGCGGGGAGTTCTATGCAAGGTGCACCTCATGAGGCTCAGCTGACGTGAGCCATGAGGCCAAGGCCAGGCGGGCGCAGAGCGCCAGTTTCCTCTTTGGTGCAAGGGAGGCAAGCCGCAGGCACGGAGTCCCGAGGAATCAGCCAAATGTTTCCATTCTAGTGGAACAAGACCAAGACCACCAAGATGGCAGGACAGAGGTCATCACCGAGCCCACCGCAGCGTCACGTCCAGGGGCTTTTCGCAAGCGAAGACCACTTTTGTCAGGATAAGTTGTACTACATGTCCCCTTTCAAATCTAGCCGTTGTGGGATCCCTTCCCGCCAACATTTGGGAAGAGGGCCAAGGCCACTATAATCGGACTTAGCCACCACCATAGAGGGGGATCGGATCGTATTTGGTCTAGTTCACATCCCACCAGCTCTCTTGAGCTCAAGAACACCTCACCTCCTGAGGCCAGTTCATCCACTGTACTAGTTCATCCTCAGCCCTTCGAGGCAATCCACCAAAACGCTGAAGTAGGGTATTACACCGCAAGGTGGCCCAAACCAGGATAAACTGCCGTGTCCCTTTGTCTCTTCGAGCTCGTCGTGCTAGGCTTAGGAGGATCGCGAGTAGGCAGGCTGGGTAGATTGAGATCTCTACATGCACCCCAGAGTTCGAACCTTTCAAGGATTTGCGGAACCCGTAATCCGACAGAGCTAGGCAATATTGCTCTAGTGCTACACTTATATCTTTTTAGAACGCGGTGGTGATTTTATTTTATATAAATTGATGAACTCTCATGCTTCACTTATATTATTTTCGAGGCCAGTTATTGTCACTTATATTATTTTATAGAAACACGAGGGTAAGGCACTTTATATGAGCGGCGGTCGGGGACGAGCGATGGTCTTTTCCTACCAATCTATCCCCCTAGGAGCATGCACGTAGTACTTCGTTTCAATAACTAATAGATTTTTGCAATAAGTATGTGAGTTCTTTATGACTAATGCTGAGTCCATGGATTATACGCACTCTCACCCTTCCACCATTGCTAGCCTCTCTTGTGCCGCGCAACTCTTGCCGGTACCATACACCCACCATATACCTTCCTCAAAACAGCCAACATACCAACCTATTATGACATTTCCATAGCCATTCCGAGATATATTTGCATGCAACTTTCCACCGTTCCGTTTATTTTGACATGCTTCATCATTGTCATATTGCTTTCATGATCATGTACTTGACATCGTATTTGTGTCAAAGCCACCTTTCATAATTCTTTCATACATGTCACTCTTGATTCATTGCACATCTCGGTACACCGCCGGAGGCATTCATATAGAGTCATATTTTGTTCTAAGTATCGAGTTGTAATTCTTGAGTTGTAAGTAAATAAGAGTGTGATGATCTTCATTATTAGAGCATTGTCCCAGTGAGGAAAGCATGATGGTAACTATGATTCCCCCCACAAGTCGGGATCAGACTCTAGACGAAAAATAAAAAAAGGAGAAAAAGAAAAAAAGAGGCCAAAAATCGAGAAAGGCCAAAATAAAAAAATAAAAAAATGAGAGAAAAAGAGAGAAGGGGCAATGTTACTATCCTTTTACCACACTTGTGCTTCAAAGTAGCACCAAGATATTCAGATAGAGAGTCTCCTATGATATCACTTTCATATACTAGTGGGAAATTTTCATTATAGAACTTGGATTGTATATTCAAATGATGGGCTTCCTCAAATTGCCTTAGGTCTTCGTGAGCAAGCGAGTTGGATGCACACCCACTTAGTTTTCTTTTTGAGCTTTCATAAACTTATAGCTCTAGTGCATCTGTTGCATGGCAATCCCTACTCACTCGCATTGATATCTATTGATGGGCATCTCCATAGCACATTGATACACCTAGTTTATGTGAGACTATCTCCCTCTTTTTGTCTTCTCCACAACCACCAGATTCTATTCCACCTATAGTGCTATATCCATGGCTCACGCTCTTGTATTGCGTGAAAGTTAAAAAGGTTTGAGAACATCAAAAGTATGAAAGAATTGCTTGGCTTGTCATCGGGGTTGTGCATGATTTAAATATTTTGTGCGATGAAGATGGAGCATAGCCAGACTATATGATTTTGTAGGGAAAACTTTCCTTGGCCATGTTATTTTGAGAAGACATAATTGCTTTATCTGTATGCTTGAAGTATTATTGTTTTTATGTCAATATTAAACTTTTGTTTTGAATCTTTCGGATCTGAACATTCATGCCACAATAAAGAAAATTACATGGATAAATATGTTAGGTAGCATTCCACATCAAAAGTTCTATTTTTATCATTTACCTACTCAAGGACGAGTAGGAATTAAGCTTGGGGATGCTTGATACGTCTCCAACGTATCTATAATTTTTTATTGTTCCATGCTATTATATTATCTATTTTGGATGTTTTATATGCATTACTATGCTATTTCATATTATTTTTGGGACTAACCTATTAACCTAGAAAAGGAACACCAAATGGAGTCCAAACGGAATAAAACTTCTGCGATGATCTTTCTTGGACCGGAAGCAAACTAGGAGACATGGAGATGAAGTCGGAGGAGCCTTGAGGCGGCCACAAGAGTGGAGGGCGCGCGCCCTGTCTTTTGGGCCCCTCGTAGGTCTCTTGACCTAATTCTTTTGCCTATATATACTCTTATACCCCAAAACCACCAGGGCCATCCACGAAAACACTTTTCCACCGCCACAACCTTCTGTATCCATGAGATCCCAGCTAGGGGCCTTTTCGGGCGTCCTGCCGGAGGGGGATTCGATCACGGAGGGCTTCTATATCAACACCATTGCCCTTCCGATGAAGCGTGAGTAGTTTACCTCAGAACTACGGGTTGATAGCTTGTAGCTAGATGGCTTCTTCTCTCTCTTTGATTCTCAATACCATGTTCTCCTCGATGTTCTTGGAGATCTAATCGATGTAATACTCTTTTGCGGTGTGTTTGCCGAGATCCAATGAATTGTGGATTTATGATCAGCTTATCTATGAATATTATTTGAATCTTCTCTGAATTCTTATATGCATGATTTGATGTCTTCGCAAGTCTCTTTGAATTATTGGTATGGTTTGGCCAACTAGATTGGTTCTTCTTGCAATGGGAGAAATTCTTAGCTTTGGGTTCAATCTTGCGGTGTCCTTTCCAAGTGACAGTAGAGGCAGCAAGGCACATATTGTATTGCTGCCATTGAGGATAAAAAGATGTGGTTTTCATCATATTGCTTGAGTTCATTCCTCTACATCATGTCATCTTACTTAATGCGTTACTCCGTTCTTTATGAACTTAATACTCTAGATGCATGCTGGATAGCGGTCGATGTGTGGACTAATAGTAGTAGATGCAGGCAGGAGTCGGTCTACTTGCCACGAACGTGATGCCTATATTTCATGATCATTGCCTTGGATATCGTCATAACTTTGCGCTTTTCTATCAATTGCTCGGCAGTAATTTGTTCACCCACCGTATTATTTTCTATCTTGAGAGAAGCCTCTGGTGAAACCTATGGCCCCGGGTCTCTTTTCCATCATATAAGTTCTCTTTTCCATCATATAAGTTGTATTTTCATCATACAAGTTTCCGATCTACTATTTTTGCAATCTTTTACTTTCGAATCAATAAACCAAAAATATCAAAAATATTTACTTTATCGTTTATCTATCTCTATCAGATCTCACTTTTGCAAGGAACTGTGAAGGGATTGATAGCCCCTTTACCGTGTTGGGTGCAAGTTTGTTTGAGGACCTCGATGTAATAAGTGTGTGATTGAACTTTGTTATAATTCCTTGAGTACTGTGTGTGTCAGCATACCAATCCAGGGATGACACTTAAGCACATAGACTTCGGTCCATTGGGATCGTGGTCGCTACAGGAAGTGTCGAATCATTATCATTACTCAATATATTATTCACTGCAATTCAGCTTGCTCAACAGTTCTTTCCATGAAAACACAACCAGCACAACTATCCAGGTGGTTTCTGGAAGCATCGGTTAGTACATTATAAAAATTATCAAGTATTTCATTTTTCTTGAGAGGATGATCAAGAAAAGCATTAAGTAATTGGAGAAGCCTCCCCCAAGCTTATGGGAGACACTCTTCTTCAATTTGCACAAAGTTAAATATTTACTCTAATGCAGCTTGTTTCTTACGAGCGGGGAAATATTTTGAAGAGAAGTAGTAAATCATATCCTGAGAACTACGCACACAACCAGGAGCAAGAGAATTAAACCATATCTTAGCATCACCCTTTAACGAGAAAGAAAACAATTTAATAATATAGTAATAGCAAAATTTTTCCTCATAAGAAAATAGGGTGGTTATATCATTCAGTTTAGTAAGATGTGCCACAACAGTTTCAGATTCATAACCGTAGAAAGTATCAGATTCAACCAAAGTAATTAACTCAGGATCGACAGAGAATTCATAATCCTTATCGGTGAAAAAGATAGGTGAAGTAGCAAATTGCTCATAGTGATCAACAGATATAAATCCCAAGTGACTCAGAGAATAGAGCTATGCTCCCCGGCAACGGCGCCAGAAAAAGGTCTTGATAACCCACAAATATAGGGGATCACAACAGTTTTCGAGGGTAAAGTATTCAACCCAAATTTATTGATTCGACACAAGGGGAGCCAAAGAATATTCTCAAGTATTAGCAGCTGAGTTGTCAATTAAACCACACCTAAAAGACTTAACATCTGCAGCAAAGTATTTAGTAGCAAAGTAGTATGGAAGTAACGGTAGTTTCACCTTTCACCTTAAGTCCGATGGAGATCGATCAATTCTTTAAGTGCCTTACCGGAATCATAAGTTAGTTCCGATTATTATGGGAAGATAAGCAGATCAAGAAGAAAAAGTTCGGCGGCATGAAGTCTCATGAGTGTAAAGTGATGATGACGCAGATACTCTCGGTTGCACTTAGGGGGATAATGGACAAGCACGTCCATGACATACTTACTAGTCTCCGCAACTTTTTGAACGTTATCTCTCGAAAGTCGATCAATGTGAAGGAGCTCCGAAGACTACAGGAAGAGATCGTTGTCATTAGGGCTGGAAAAAATGCTCGAAACTCGCGAGCTAAATAAGTAGCTCGTGACTCGGCTTGGATCGATTCGAACTCGAATAATAATGAGTCGAGTCGAGTTTTAGTTTAAGATCGTTTGCAGACCGAGTTAAATGAGCCGATCTCATGAGTACTCGTGTAACATGTTAGGATTGGTATAAAAGTCAGCGTTTTTAGGGTTGGTAAAAAACAGTCACTAACCACCTTGCGTCCCAGCACAGGGCCCATGCTTTTAGGGGTAGCTCGGGAATACGTTCTCCCATGCTTTCTGCATGGCAGCCTCTACCAACACTACAGGAAAAAAAATTATAAGTCGTGTGCCTAATACACTCGGCTTATGCCGATTTCCACTCGGCTTATATATAAGCCGAGTAAAACTCCCGGTTTATAGGACACGGCTTACAGGGGACCGGCTTACCAGGTATAAGCCGGGTGCCGTGCTAAAAAAACTCGGTTTATATATAAACCGAGTGTTTGCGCGAGGCACACGGTTTAATAAAGTAACATGGCGGTAGCCATGTGTTAACGGCCATGTGTCAGCATCGGTGTAAGCCGAGTGCCGCCCGCAACGCTCGGTTTATATATATTATATATAAGCCGAGTGCCTCCTTCTCGGCTTATATTTGGCAGGCCGCCGCTTGTAGTGCCCATAAGCCGGGTGCCTGGCACCTGTTACACACGGCTTATACCTTATAACCCGAGTGCCAAATCTGAGGTATTGTGGTTTGCAGGTATTCAAATGTATGCGTACACACCCCAGGTATTTGAGTATTCAAATGTATATGTATACACCCCGGCTACAAACGCCCACACATACGTAGTACGTACTGCTGTTACACATAGGAATCAATCGAGTGGATCGATTAGCTAGCTATATACATACTACTAGTGGTCTAGTACACGTGAGAGCAGATCGAGCGGCTCGATTAGCTAGATAGAGGCTAGCTTTGCTTGCTGGTGGATCGATGCGGCCGTGCTGGAGCACTCACCCGCCGGCGAGGAGGAGCGCTGCATCGAGCTGAGCATGGACGGGTAGCTTCTGCTGCCGCGAGTTGCTGCTGCTTGCTCCATTGGCTGCTGCTCTTTGAGGAGGCTGCGGCACTTCGGCTTAGGCGGCGGCGGCGTGGAGGGGAGGAGTGGACGGAGAGGAGGGAGAGCCGGTAGCCATTGAGGAGAGGATGGGGATATAATCCAGAAATAAGAGAAGGATGGATGTACAAGCCTCCTCAGCGATTGCGATTCTCGACCGTTGGATCGGGCCGCTTGATGCGTTTTCGTCCGTTGGATCGAGAGGTGGGAGGATCTGGGCCGTCGGATCTGGAAGAAACACTGCTGGAATGAATAGTAATG